>NC_045961.1:11594648-11894648 GCF_010909765.2 Amblyraja radiata
GATCATGTCTATTTGCAGTGTCACGCTAAAGTCATTTCTTGTTTTTGTGTGGTTAAAGATTGATCCAAGTTATAGTTCTATTTTCATGTCACAGTGAACCTGAAGCCAGTTTGCATCATCATGCAAGTGCTTTTGTAGTGGGAACCTCACCAGCCAGTTTGTATTGTTAATAATGAAGATAAAATAGTCCATTTGACGACAGTGGGTTCAACTCATGTTCTTTCATTTGACACAAGGTAAATCAACTAATTAGTGGCAATAGATCACAAATTTTTCATCACGCTGGCTGAAAGGACTTGCAGTTTCCGATTGATGCCGGACAAAGTTCACATAGAGTCATAGAGTGATACAGTGCGGAAACAGGCCCTTCAGCCCAACTTGCCCACACTGGCCAACGTGTCCCAGCTACACTAGACCCACTTGCCTGCGCTTGGTCCATATCCCTCCAAACCTGTACTATCCATGTATCTGTCTAATTGTTTCTTAAACGTTGGGATAGTCCCAGCCTCAACTACCTCCTCTGACAGCTTGTTCCATACACCCACCACCTTTTTCTGTGAAAAGGTTACCGCTCAGATTCTTATTAAATCCTTTCCTCTTCACCTTGAACCTACGTCCTCTGGTCCTCGATTCCCCTACTCTGGACAATAGATTCTGTGCCTCTACCCGATCGATTCCTCTTATGATTTTATACACCTCTATAAGATCACCCCTCATCCTCCTGCGCTCCAAGGATTAGAGACCCAGCCTACTCAACCTCTCCCTAGAGCTCGGACCCTCTAGTCCTGGAAACATCCTCATCAATTTTATCTGAATCCTTTCAAGCTTGACAATATCTTTTCCATATCATGGTTGCCCAGAACTGAACACAATTCAGTGTTAATATTAGCAGATTAGCTTCCAAATAAAAGCAGAATAAAGCCGAATAAAATCTGATATTAGAAAATAACAAACATCAAGGCTATATACTGTCACCTTTGAGGTGTCTCAATGTTAAATGGTATATATTTGAAAGGTGATGTCAACTATAGCATAAGGGGACCACTTCTTCCTCTCAATCACATTAACCATATAACCATATAACAATTACAGCACGGAAACAGGCCATCTCGGCCTTTCTAGTCCGTGCCGAACACTTACACTCACCTAGTCCCATCTACCTGCACTCAGACCATAACCCTCCATTCCTTTCCCATCCATATACCTATCCAATTTATTTTTAAATTATAAAATCGAACCTGCCTCCACCACTTCCACTAGAAGCTCATTCCACACAGCTACCACTCTCTGAGTAAAGAAGTTCCCCCTCATGTTAACCCTAAACTTCTGTCCCTTAATTCTCAGATCATGTCCTCTTGTTTGAATCTTCCCTATTCTCAGTGGAAAAAGCTTATCCACGTCAACTCTGTCTATCCCTCTCATCATTTTAAAGACCTCTATCAAGTCCCCCCTTACCCTTCTGTTGGAAATGCAGATGCTGGTTTAAACCTGAAGAAGGGTCTCGACCCGAAAGGTCACCCATTCCTTCTCTCCAGAGATGCTGCCTGTCCCGCTGAGTTACTCCAGCTTTTTGTCTCTATCTTTGGTCACAACCTGAAATGTTATCTGCCATTTTCCTCCACAGATTCTGCCTGGCCTGCTGAGTTCCTTCTGAAGTTTGTTTTTTGAATATAATATAATGGTTGTTTGTATTTCCAAAATTGGCAATTTAGCCATTGTGCAAAAAGATTTATTTTGGCCTATATGCCCTCTCAGATGGCTGCAAACAATCGCATGGGCAATTTCAATTCTCTAATGGATACCATGTATCTTGCCACTATTTGTGAGATCTACCATGTATGCAACACATATGTAATACTCTGTGCGTGGTGGCGCAGCGGTAGTGTTGCTGCCTTACAGCGCCAGAGACCAGGGTTCGATCCTGACTGTGGGTACTGTCTATACGGAGTTTGTACGTTCTCCCTGTGACCTGCGTGGGTTTTCTCTGAGATCTTCGGTTTCCTCCCACACTCCAAAGGTACAGGTTTGTAGGCTAATTGGCTTGGTATTAATGTAAATTTGTCCCTAACGTGTGTAGGGCAGTGTTGATGTGTGGACTCAGTGGACTGACGGGGCCTATTTCCACGCTGTATCTCTAAACTGAACAAAACTAAACTAAGTCCTCAATCCCGATAATACAATTGTGGCTGTACTTCAAAAGTACCTGTTGGCCATGCAGTTCTTTGTGACAGTATGAAGTCATGGAATAACAGAAAAGTGAGGAGAATAAAATGGTGTTTTTTTGAAGTGGTCAATGCAGACTTGGTAGGTTGAAGAGCCTATTTTCATGCTTGAATGCCTATGAATGATACAGCATGAATGGGCCTATGAACAGACTGCGGTTATCAAGGTATTTGAACTACAATATCTCAAACCTGACTCACATTGTAGCAAAGGTTTCATATATAAAACACACTGGAAGATCAAATAATAGAACTAAGATATTGAGACTTCAGCTCTAACCACAACACAAAAGTAACTTTGACAACACCCCATCGAAGTCCACCAGAGCATGTTGCTCTTTGAACTTGTTCTGGTTTGTTTACATCTTTGAAATGTATTCAGGATTAAACAAGCTGAATGTTCCTTATCAGCCTTAACACATTTTTCACCAGGCAGAACCTATCATGAATAGAATTGTATGGTGTTTTTGGTCTGTGGAGCCATAATACAAGACCATTTATCCCATTGACGGATAGCATTCCATATTTGGAATATGCCTTAAGCGCTTGCAATGATCAGAGACCCACATAGCCCCATAATTTACACATATCATAAACTCACACCATTTCAGACCTGTAAACATATTTCAATATATCAAGACTTGCATCAATAATGAATAAGTAAGTTTATGTTTATTGGCCAAGTATGTTCACATACAAGGAATTTGCCCAGGTGCTCCGTTCACAAGTAACAACACGATATACAGTAAACAATTAAGAATAAAACATAAAACATTAAAACATTAAGAATAAAACATTATAGTTTAAACATGTGATTGAAATAAAATACCAGAGCAAAAGGAGGCTACAGATTTTCGGTTATTGAGTAGAGCTACTTTTTATGTCTGGCTGTGGCGGCTTTGACAGTCCGGAGTTGCCTTCCAGAGGGAAGTGATTCAAAGAGTTTGTGGCCAGGGTTACAGGGGTCAGAGATGATCTTACCCGCTCACTCCCAGGCCCTTGCAGTGTACAGTTCGTCAATGGAGGGAAGGTTGCAGCCAACAACCTTCTCAGCTGATGGAACGATTCACTGCAGCCTCCGGGTGTCGTGCTGGGTGGCTGAGCCAAACCAGACCATGATGGAGAAGGTGAGGACAGACTCTACGATGACCGTATAGAATTGGACCATCATTGCCTGTGTCAGATTGTGTTTCCTCAGCTGCTGCAGTGCGGACATCCTCTGTTGTCCCTCGTTGACTGTGGAGTCGATGATGGCCCCCCATTTAAGGTCCTTGGAGATGATGGTTCTCCAGTGGTGGGATGGTGAGTGGTGGGAGGGGAGGGGGAGCCCTCCTAAAGTCTACTATCAATTCCACGGTCTTAAGAGCATTGAGCTCCATGTTGTTACCTTGTGTCACAAGTCAAGATAAGATATCAAGATAGATATCAAGAAAGAACTGAGACTCAATATGGAGAAGAGTTGCTTCATTGGGAATGTGAATGAGATGTTTAAGATTACACAATAACTAGATTGGTTTCACACTGACAATGTGTTACAATTAAATGGAATCAAGAGATCCAATTTGAAGTTGCCTAAGACTAAGTCTAGATGAGATGGATTGTTTCCCCCCCCGATAATAGTTTGGAATAGGCTGCTATTCTGATTTGTTGACTTCTTTCAAACATGTTAGCCCATTTCTGACTAGGCAGAAGTACCTTGCATGAAAGGTCGCTACTGCATATAATTCAGTAGGTTCTGGAGTCTGAAGAAGGGTTACACAGGGGAGGTTCACCAGGATATGGCTAGGGATGGAGTGTTTCAGTTATGAGGAGACTAGAGAAGATGAGTCTGTTCTTTCTGAAGTGGAGGAGGGTAATAGGGAACATGAGTGAGGTATATAAAACTATGAAGGGACAGATAGGGTAGACTGCTGGGATTTCTTCCCAGTATCAGAGGTAGACAAAACAAAATGACACAGATTTAGATTGAGGTGCAAGCAATTCTGAGTGGATATGAGAGAAATATTTTTCACCCAGAGGCTGGTGAGTACCTGGAATGCACAGAATGAGGGAAAGACTGAAGTGGGGTCATTAAGCAATCTCTGGCTGAGTAATAATAATAATAATGGATGGGATTTATATAGCGCCTTTCTAGATACTCAAGGCGCTTAAGTAGGTGAATCTCTTAGGCCTGGAGGGTGTGGGGCAAGTGCTGGGAGATGTCATTTGTTGTGGATGGGTGCCCATTGGTGTATGTGCCTAAGAATCTAATTACTGGATCTGTGAGCTTGAAAATTCATATCTATTGAGAAAGGTAAAGACACCAACTACCTTGAGATGGAGTAGGGGAGCATTTCACAGTCAAGGTGGGATAAGTATGTAATGTACTGGGCCTGTACTCGTTGGAGTTTAGAAGAATGAAGGGGGACCTCAGTGAAACTTACTGAATCATGAAAGGCCTGGATAGAATGGATGTGGAGGGGATGGTTCCACTAGTGGGAGAGTCTAGGACCAGAGTCCTTAGCCTCAGAATAAAAGGATGTACCTTTACAAAGGAGATGAGGTGGAATTTCTTTCGTCAGAGGGTGGTGAATCTGTGGAAGTCATTGCCACAGAAAGCTATCAATGGATGTTTTTAAGGCAGATGATTGACAGATTGTTTGATTAGTAAGGGTGCCAGGGGTTATGGGGAGAAGCCATGTATGTGTGTACACAAAAATGCTGGAGAAACTCAGCGGGTGCAGCAGCATCTATGGAGCGAAGGAAATAGGTGACGTTTCGGGCCGAAACCCTTCTTGGTTTCACAAGAACACATTGGCTTGTTTGTGTGCATGTGTGATTTTGTGTGTACACACACGTTTGTGTGTGCTTGGATGTGTGTATGTGCATATGTGCTTTTGTGTTTTCATGTCGAAGAGAGACACAAAATGCTGGAGTAACTCAGCGGGACAGACAACATCTCTGTAGAGGAGAAATGGGTGACATTTCGGGTCGAGACCCTTTTTCAGATTTTTTTGTGTATTTTGTATCTAGGTGGGTTTCTTAGAAGGGCCAGAGGACTGAGGAATGTTGAAGAGCAGTTTGAAGAGAGATGACCAAAACGGGATTGGTGTGTGCATGATATGTGAGGTGTGTGGAGGTTTCCAGCAATGTCTGCTTGCAATACTACTTTTATAAGATCAGAGCATTAACCTTCAAAAATCTAGTGGGTCATAAGGTACCCTGGACGTGGCGTCGAAGTACGAGAAGCCAAAGCAAAGAAGTGGAAGCCAAATAACTGAATGGAAATGAAGTTGAAACGCCAATAACCAAAAGCGTACAAAGCCGAAATGCCAACTAACTGAAATCGTGGGACGTCTAAATGCAAACTAACCGAAAGAGCTGGACACCTAAAAGCCAACTAACCGAAAGGCTGCATCGCCTAAAAGCAAACTCACCGAATGGCCGCTCTGCTGAAACAGCAACTAACTGAAAGGCTGCGTCGTCTACAAGCCAACTTACTGAATGGCCGCTCTGCCGAAAAGTCAAATAACGGACATGACGTCGCCGGGGGGCGGGACTTGTCAGCGATTGGTACAAACCTCCGTGTCCAGCACATCACTGGCCGGTGGAGACGGGAGGTGGGTTGTCGTTTTCCCACACAAGCCATGGATGACTGGGCAATCTGAACCCGAGCACCAAGTTGTAAGCGGTCGAAGGAGCGCATCCCTCGGGACAGCCCCCGCTCTCCCACGGCCACGGCCGCCCTCCTGCCTCGTCTCCCCCATGCGGCTGCACTGTGACAGGCTGTGGGTCGGCAGAGCCGGGTGGAGCAGAGGTGTGGGGCAGGCTGGTCCCCCCGCCCACCCAGAGTCACTGACCGCGATGCATCACCATCGGACCCCAACCTCCACACCATGGTGATCCCCCCCCCAACCCCCGGACCCCGACCCACACTGGGTAATTCACTCCCACCCCGGCCACGGGGACAGACGGCTCGGGGCATTGGCAGCCATAGTAAATCACTTTTAAAATATGGGGGGTGGGGCACAAATTCCCTGGCGGGCCGATGACAAGTATGCATGACAACGAACAATTTTATCTCCTCCCACTCCCCCCCGCCCCCCCCAACAACAAGAAGCATGTTTTATTTATTACCGTCTGGTTGCCTGCGTAACGCACACAAGCTTTTAGGCGAAGCAGCCTTTCAGTTAGTTGGCTTTTAGGCATCCCTCCCTTTTGGTTAGTTTGTATTTAGTTGGCGTTTCAGCTTTGTACGCTTTCAGTTATTTGGCGTTTCGGCTTTGTTTCCGTTCAATTATTTGGCTTCCACTTCTTTGCTTCGCCTTCTCATCCTTCCACGCCACGTCCGCACACAGGGTCATAAAGTGCCTTTCCTCCTTCTCTCTGCTTCTCCAGGTGGCCATTCGCATCAACCCATTTCATTTTTGGTCTGGGATGCCCTGACACCTCCAGAATTGCTTGTGTATTTTTTCTTCCCTATTTTATTCACTAGGATATTAGAAGATCTATGTCTATAAAGCAAGGTGTCCTAAGCTTCTCTTGGAAGCAAAATAGTACTGCAGCATGGTCCAAAGAAGGGTCTCGACCCGAAACGTCACCAATTCCTTCTCTCCAGAGATGTTGCGTGTCCCGCTGTATTACTCCAGCATTTTGTGTCCATTTGCAGCACACAGATGTACATCCACCAATCGTGTGGCTTTGTGGAGAGGTGCACTTCAATGACTGATATCCTGATACAAATTTGTACACAAATGAGTTTGTAGTAAAGTGTCATTGAGCCAATAATCACCACTGTCCATATATTAACAAAATAAAGACCATGCCATTTACTCCAAATCCGTTTGAGTATTTTTGGCACCGTGTTGATGGGGACAGCATATCGCAGCTGCGTGAATAAGCCCAGGTTAACTGCTTGATGGAGGTTTATGCGCCTATTTATGGAATGAAACAATGTGTGCCAATTTTTGCTCTAAGATTTCCATACAGAATACATAAATATGAAAGTGTAGGATTGCTTTGTGTTCTTTCAGGAATGCTGCTTCTCCTTCAATGGAAACCCTATTCGCACATCTTAAGAGCACCTCTGACAATAAATTTGTATCCAATTAGGTGAACCTCCAAGGGGATTCCACTGAATATTTATGATTGAATCGGATTTGAGCGCTTTGCTTTAGATTTACACGGCTGCAGCTCTCTCACTGGCTTGAGTGGAGGGATAAAAGTCGAAGGCTGTACGATTTATGATTCCTTATTATGACCACTGTGCTTTCCGTTAAACTGGGCTAAACTCAGGAAAACAGGATGTGGTCTTGGCTACTTCCATTTCCATTTCTGAGCAAGTCACCAAAATAAACAGGAGGGAAATGTGTGTGTCGAAGAGTTCTGCGTGAAAATCGCATATGACAGTGGTCTCTTTCTCCCCTGTACAATGCCCTATCTGGGCATTCCATTGGCAAGGTTCGAGTCCCAGATCAGTAATCCTGCGATCATTCGGTGTCACCCTCAGACACAATGGTTGGCCCAGGATTGCACGCTGGTGGTGAGCTCACTGCGGGAATAAACGGAAGCGTTCTTCAGCCCGATCCTGCCAGCAACATCTCCGGGGATTGGCAGGGTGGGTGGGACCCGTGGGACCCGCCCTAGCAAGGCAGAGCAGATCTCGCCCAGAACAAACTCTGTTCACAGTTCATTCTGCCCACAATATCACTGGCAGCTGTCAGAACTGCACCTCTCCCACTGAGACTCTCTACCACTGCATTCAACGGCTTCTGGCTGCTTTAGAGAAAAGAGAGAGAAAAATGGAGCGGGGTGGTAAGAATAAGAGGAGAGTGTAATGCTGAAGAAGAAGCAAGTGAATGCAGTGAGAGAGGGAGTCATAGAGTCATAGAGTGATACAATGTGGAAACAGGCTCTTCGGCCCAACTTGCCCACACTGGCCAACATGTCCTAGCTACACTAGTCCCACCTGCCCACACTTGGTCCATGTCCCTCCAAACCTGTCCTATCCATAAAGGTGCAAGATCCATAACGTCATGTCATGTGATAGGAGCAGAATTAGGCCAGTCGGCCCATCAAGTCTATTCCGTCATTCAATCATGGATGGTCTATCTCTCCTAACCCCATTCTCCTGCCTTCTCCCCATAACCTCTGACACCTGTACTAATCAAGAATCTGTCTATCTGTGCTTTAAAAATATCCACTGACTTGGCCTCCACAGCCTTCTGTGGCAAAGATTTCCACAGATTCACCACCCTCTGACTAAATAAATTCCTCCTCATCTCCCTCCTAAAGGAACTTCCTTTAATTCTCAGGCTATGAACTCTAGTCCTAGGCTCTCCCGTGTGGAAACATCCTCTCCACATCCACTCTATCCAAGCCGTTCACTAATTTGGTAAGTTTCAATGAGGTCCCCCCCCCCCCCCCCCCCATTCTTCTAAACTCCAGCAAGCACAGGCCCAGTGTCGACAAACGCTCATCACATATTAACCCACTCATTCCTGGGATCATTCTTGTAAACCTCCTCTGGACCCTCTCCAGGGCCAGCACATCCTTCCTCAGATATGGTGCCAAAATTGCTCACAATATTCCAAATGCCTCCTGACCAGATATGTCCTCAGCATTACATTCCTGTTTTTGTATACAAGCCATCCTGAAATAAATGCGAGCCTTACCGATTTGAACTTGCAAATTAACTTTTTGAGAATCCTGCAACATCACCCCCAAGTCCCTCTGCACCTCTGATTTCTGGATTCTCTCCCCATTTGGAAACTTGCCTATGCCTTTATATCTACTATCAAAATGCATGACTCCACACTTTGTTACACTATCTTCCATCAACCACTTAGGGTGCATGGTTGTGGAGAGCAAGAGGAGAATGATGAGTGGCAACAATACCAATCTGCCCATCATTCCTAAAACACAACATTGGCACTGCACTGAGTAGATCTGAGGGTCTGGTGGTGGACACAAAATGCTGGAGTAACGGGTCAGGCAGCAACTCTGGAGACAAGGAATAGGTGACGTTCTGGGTCGAGACTCTGGTCACCTATTCCTTTTCTCCTTTTCTCCAGAGATGCTGCCTGACCCGCTGAGTTGCTCCAGCTTTTTGTGTCTCTCTGCAGTTCATTTCTACAAACTGAGGATGGTTGTGGCAGACATACAGCATTGTGAAAAGGCTTGGTTAATTGTTTTGCATTTCACTCATTCTTAAATGACCGTATAGCATCTCATGGGTCTGTCTGATGCTGTCTAACATTGTGACAGAACCTCATACTTTATGTAAATAAAGCACGGTGGCGCTGTGGTAGAGTTGCTTCCTTCCAGCGCCTGAGTTAATTAAATGCCTCGAATTAACATCACAGTATCTGAAAACCATTGAATGGACACTCCCGAGTACGGGTGCTGTCTGTATGGAGTTTGTATGTTCTCCCACGACCTGCGTGGGTTTTCTCCAAAATCTTTGAGATTTAGTTCTTAGGGTAAAAGGAATCAAGGGATATGGGGAAAAAGCAGGAATGGGGTACTGATTTTAGATGATCAGCCATGATCATATTGAATGTCAGTGCTGGCTCGAAGGGCTGAATGGCCTACTCCTGCACCTATTTTCCATGTTTCTATGTCTCCATGTTTCTATGCTTCTATGTTTCCTCCCACACTCCAAAGACGGACAGGTTTGTAGGTCAATTGGCTTGGTATAAATGTAAATTGGCCCAAGTGTGTGTTGGATAGTGTTAATGTGCGGGGGTCGCTGGTCGGTGCGGACTCGGTGGGCCGAAGGGCCTGTTTCTGCGCTGATTCTCTAAACAAAAACTAAACTAAACTAATCTAAACTAAACTAAACTAAAAACTGGAGGTGCCGGAAATCTGAAACAAAAACAAAAAATGTTGCAAATGCAAAGGATCAGTGGCACAGCTGGCAGAGCTGCTACGTCACAGTCCCAGAGATCTGGGTTCGATTCTGACCTTGGGAGCTGTCAGTGTGTGGTTTGCATGTTCTCATGTTTCCTCCCACGTCCAAAACCTGTGTGTGTGTGTAGTTTTATTGGCCTCTGTAAAAAAAAAACTAATATGTAGAGAGTAGATGAAAAAGTGGGATAACATAGAACTAATGTGAATGGGTGATCGATGGTGGGTGTGAACCTGGTGAACAGAAGGGCTTGTTTCTATGCTGCACCTGTAAACTAATCTAATCTCTCAGCAACAGTGGAAAAGAGATAACCTTTCATATGGTACATCATACAAATAGTCTCATGATATTTCTGTTTGTACAATTTAGTTTTGCTTTCTAAGAACGGGCACAGAAGATGCCCAAAATGAGAACAGTCCAACTTCAGTCCCTCCAAATTTTGATGGCTTTCAAAATAGTTGTGAGTCATTGAGAGGTAAGAAAATATCAGAATGGACACCATCAATTTTGAGGGTGAGTTAATAATTAGAGTTTTAACCTTGCATATCAAAAGGCTTACTAAGAATAAGACTGAAGTTTTCAATGGGATGGTGAGCACCACATGAAGATACTGTTGATTTTTGCAGGCAACCGAAGAGTTGTTTCCACAAAGATCATAATGATCCTGTTAATTGATATGTCTTGTGCATGCGTTTCATCTATGTCACCATCAAACGCTCCGCACACAAGAGCTCATGTTCCAGTTTCCCTTCAGCTTCAAGGGAGGCCTATCATGCAAATCTTTCATGTCTGAATGCAATGCATGTGTTGCCTGGACAGTGGTATCATTTGTCAAACTGTTGAAATAAAGTCACTTTCACACCAGCCACCGCAACAGAAAGTTGGTTAATTACATGAAATGTGCCGTGCGAATGCAGTAGTCAGTTACACTCACCATCACAATAATTTATGTGGAAAGTTTTAGTAGTCTGGTTTGATTTTCATCAGAACAAAGGAGTCTGAGGAAAGGTATAATTGAGGAACACAAGATTATTGTTGTGGCTGGCAGGTGCAGCGGTAGAGTTGCTGCCTTGCAGCGCTGGAGACCCGGGTTCAATCCTGACAATGCGTGCTGTCTGTACGATCTTTGTACGTTCTCCCTGTGATCTTGTGTGTTTTCTCCAGCTGCTCCGGTTTCCTCCCACATTCCAAAGACGTGCAAGTGAAGGTTAATTGTCGTCTAGCATATAGGTTAGAACTAATGTACGTGTTCCTTGGTCGGCGTAGACTCGTGGGCCAACGGGCCTGTATCCTTGCTGTATCTCTAAAGCTAAAGGTAAGACTAAATTCTGAGTGGTGTGAGCGGCTGGTGTGGGCAAGTTGGGCCTGTTTCCACACTGAAAGACTCTATGACTCAGACTTAGCCTGAACCAGGTGATCAGTAATTATTATGTCCTTTATCTGACAGAGCTCGGAGACTCAGATTTAATTTAATCCTGAACCTTCTGAATTTTGTAGTTGGCAGGGCAGTACTCTGCATATCGCCAAATTGGACAATTTTACATTTTTATCAAGCCAATTAACCTAAAAACCTGTACGTTTTTGGAGTGTGGGAGGAAACCCAAGATCTCGGAGAAAACCCACGCAGATCACAGGGAGAACGTACAAATTCCATACAGACAGCACCCATAGTCGGGATCGAACCCGCGTCTCTGGCGCTGCATTTTGCTGTAAGGCAGCAACTCTACCGCTGCGCCACCGCGACCGCCCGGTAGAATTGGTAGAATTAGAGGAGAATTAAATAAATATGTGTTTTATTCGTAAATGGTGGTAAACGGGCAATCAACATATTGGAAAAAAATACCTGGATAAATACTTAAAGTCAGGACTATTGTACAGATCAAAAGTTGAGAAGCAGATGAAGCCCGAGTCTATCTTTGCCTGGCAAGGCTCAATGGGTCAAATGGCCTTCTGTGCTGTAAATTTGATTCTAAATTCTGAAAGGCCATGGAGCAAAAGGCCAGGGATGTGATTTTGTGGGTGGCACACAACAACAGCTTTTTACTGTACCTCGGTACGAGTGATGATAAACTAAACTAAACTATTTTTGTTACTCATTTGTTGAGCATTGTTATTTTTGTTTGAACAGCTTAGTTTTCATTTGAGGTTAAGACCCTTCCTTGTGGTGGGCCTAGGATTACATTTGGTGGGGATTAGACAGCAGCAGAATTATTTTCCTTGAGGATATTAGTGTCCATTGAATGGTTTCCTGATACTGTGGTTTTAATTCTAGGCATGTAATTAACTAAACTCATTCCCCAGTTGCTGCACTGCAGAAGATCTGCCTAATCAACAGTTCAGGTTTCCAGCGTATTTGTCCTGGTGGTGTACCTTTCATGTAACCATGCTGCCTTGTTGTGCAGTAATCTGACAATGTTAACCCCTCTGAACAAAGGATCAACCACCTGCTTTTTACATCTGTGGAGAGCAGACAGACTGAGATTGCTGGTACTGTGTAGGAAGGAACTGCCGATGCTGGTTTAAACCAAAGATAGGCACAAAATGCTGGAGGAACTCCGCAGGACAGGCAGCCTCTCAGACTGAAGAAGTGTCTCGACCCAAAACGTCACCCATTCCTTCTCACCAACAATGCTGTCTGCAGCAATGGGGCCTCGGCTGCGGCGGTGAAGACTCGGTGGTGGCAGTGGAGCCTCGGTGGTGGTGGCGGAATGAATGCGATGCGACGGATGCCTCCGCAGCGGTGAAGCATCGCGGCGGTGGTGAAACCTGCGGGTCGACCCGCGGTCGGCAGTCGATGAGAGCGTGGGGGTTCCACCATGATGGAGGGGGAAGAACAATGGGAAGCCAGGGTGGGGGGACTGCCGTGAGAGTGGGGGGGGGGGGCTTTGTAACTTTGTCAGTGCCCTTTATGTGGCAACTATTTGCATACCTTGAGTATACAAGCAAAGAGTTTCACTGTGCCTTGTCACATGTAACAATAAAGTATTCCATTCCATTCCATTTCTGCTGAGGTATTCCAGCATTTTGTGTCTATCAGAGATTGCTGGTGTTCAGTATGAAATTCTGCTAGGAGCCAGAGATTTTTAAAGTGAAGAATCGTTTTTCTTGACAACTCACCAGCACTCGTGTCGCTGCAAAACTCCACAACACCTTTGCAAGTGCATACCTGCTCCACCTGAGCCATGAAAGGGAAGTGGCGGCGCTGCCTTGCAGCTGCGGATCGCCTGCAGTCCGTTTGCGGTCCGTTTTTTTTGTTTTCTTTTGTCCCGTTGTTGCAGTTTATTTCGGTTATTTAGTTGTGTATGTGTGGGGGGGGTGGGTGTGGTATGTTTTTTGACTCTTCCTTCGGGGGGGGATGCGACCTTTCTTGCCGTATCCCCCGTCTCCGTGTCCGTCTGCGCTGAGGCCTATCGCGGAGCTGGCGGCCTCCAACTGCGACCGACCTCGAGGCTGCGGAGGCAGAGCCAGGACTAACCAACGCGAGGCTGGCCGACTTCGGGGCTGTGGTTGCGGTGCGACCCAACTTCCGACCCGACTTTGGAGGCTCGGCCGCGGGCCAGTGGACGGCATCATCGGGAGCTCGCAGGTCACAGGTGGTGACCTGTTTTCCCGGAGCTCCCGCAACTACAGCTGCGTCCGCTGGACTGTAGGGCGGCAGCTTCGGCAGCTTCGACCGCCCCGGGCCGCGGAGTTTGAACCGGCCCGTTTGCGGAGCCTCGGATTCAGCCGCGGGACTCGCACACCATCACCCGGCGGGGTCACAACATCGGAGGCTTGGATTGCCTCAGCGCAGAGGGAGAGCAAGAAGGGAAGAGACAATGACTTTGGGACTTTAAACTGTGTTGCGTGTTTGTCTTGTTATTTATTCTATGTTATGACTGCAGGCTAAACCATTTCGTTGCACTGAAAAGTGCAATGACAATAAATTGATTTAAAAAAAAAGAAAGGTCATGGTTCTCAGCAGTTACCATGAAGCTTTTTATGGATCTGCATATTGATGGCAAGGACATCATTCAAGATCAAGTTCATTGTCACTTAACCTATGTACAGTGAAATTTGAGTTACCATACAGCCATATTAAATGAAAAGCAACAATACACACAGCCACATAAAATAAAATTCAACATAAACATCCACCACAGTGGAATCCACATTCCTCATAGTGATGGAAGGCAATAAATTTCAGTCATCTTCCTCCTTTGTTCACCCGTGGTGGTCAGGGCCTTTGAAAGGGGCCGCTGCTGAAGGTCCGATGTTCAAGCCCTCGAGTCAGGATGATCGAAACTCTGGCATCGGGACGGATCGGAACACTCCACGGCATGGAGCAACTGGAGTCAGCCTCTTCTTACCGGAAACCGCGGGCTTCACGGTGTTAAAGTTCACAGGCCCCACGGTTGGAGCGCATTTCGCCGGCGATCCTCGGCAAAGGATCGCTCACTCCGCGATGCTGAGTCTGCGCTGCGCCCGTGGCTTGAAGCTCTGGGCCGGTCTCCGTGAAAAGTCGCACCGCTCACGTTGTAGGCCGCAGGGGGGACGGAGATGCGACATGGAGAAAAATCGCATCTCCATCGAGGTAAGCGACTGAAAAAGTTTCCCCCTATCATCCCCCCACCACCCCACCACCCCACCCCCCACATAAAATCATACCAAGAAACATTCCTCTGATTCTATCAAACTTTGTTCTTAGCCATCCTTTCCAAGTTTCTTATCCTCCACTAAAACAAATGACAATGGTGTCCCAGATTTAGATTCTAGTCTGCCTAACTACAAAAACTAGTTGGCACAGCTATTAATAGTTTGCAACTTATGATATGTGACATCATGCAATGCTCAAGCACTCATGTGTTAAAGGTGAGGTTAGCATAAACTACAATGATCGAATTAAAAAATATTTTTCTCAACCTACGTGACAAATCCCATTACACCTACAGCTTATATTTATGTACCACCTTTTATGTGGTGAAGTATTCGATGACTCTTTACAAAAATGACACTCATTCTATTTGGCTTTTGAGCAATCCCATAGGAATCATATTCTTCTCATTTCCCCACCAATTTCCAAGAAATTCTCTCACCTACCTTCGCACTAGGGACTATTTACAGTCGCCAATTAACTTCCCAACCAGCATATCATTCGAATAGCCAAAAATGCTGGAGTAACTCAGCGGGACATGCAGCAACTCTGAGGAAAAAGGAATGGGTGACTCTTCAGGTCGAGACCCTTTTTCAGACTTCTTCAGCCAAGTCTGAAGAAGGCTCTCGACCCAAAACGTCACCATTCCTTCTCTCCAGAGATGCTGCCTGTCCTGCTGAGTTACTCCAGCATTTTGTGTCCATTTTCAGTGTAAACCAGCATCTGCAGTTCCTTCCGACACAGCAAATAGACAATAGACAATAGGTGCAGGAGTAGGTTATTCAGCCCTTTGAGCCAGCACCGCCATTCACTATGATCATGACTGATCATCCCCAATCAATACCCCGTTCCTGCCTTCTTCCCATATCCCTTGACTCCACTATCTTTAAGAGCTCTATCTAATTCTCTTTTGAAAGCATCCAGAGAATTGGCCTCCACTGCTTTCTGAGGCAGAGAACTCCACAGATTCACAACTCTCTGGGTGAAAAAGTTTTTCCTCATCTCCGTTCTAAATGGCTTACCCCTTATTCTTAAACTGTGGCCCCTGGTTCTGGACTCCCCCAACATCGGGAACACGTTTCCTGCCTCTTGCGTGTCCAATCCCTTCATAATCTTGTAAGTTTCAATAAAATCTCCTCTCATCCTTTTAAAGCCCAGAGTATACAAGCCCAGTCGCACCATTTTTTCAACATACGAGAGTCCCACCATTCTGGGAATTAACATTGTGAACCTACGCTGCACTCCCTCAATAGCAAGAATGTCCTTTCCCAAATTTGGAGACCAAAACTGCACACAATACTCCAGGTGTGGTCTCACCAGGGCCCTGTACAATTACAGAAGGACCTCTTTGCTCATATACTCAACTCCTCTTGTTATGAAGGCCAACATGCTTTCTTCACTGCCTTCTGTGCCTGGAAGTGGGAAGAAACTCGAATGCCTGGAGGTTACCCATACAGACACAGGGAGAGCATGCAACCTGCACACAGAGATCACCAAAGGTCAGCATTGAAAGCAGGTCACTGCAGCTGTGAAGTAGCAGCTCCACTGGGTTTATGACTGTGCCACTGCCCAGTATTGATGGCCTGTATCATATTTACTGGTGGTGCTAGGTTTTCCCCTGAGCCCTTGCTCAGAAAACTGTCAGGAAACTGCAAACATACTGTAAAATTAAACAGAAGATCGGCACAGGATGCTGGAGTAACTCAGCGAGACAGGAAGCATCTCCAGAGAGAAGGTATGGGTGACGTTTCGGATCGAGACCCTTCTTACGATTAAACAGATTACTGGAGTAACTGGTTACTCCAGCATTTTGTGTCTATCTTCAGTGTAAGCCAGCTTCTTACACAGATTAAAGAGATTCCTCACTTGGGCTTCACCCTTGCCATTTACACCGCACCTTAAGGGAGGGTGAAGGAGAACTCGCTTTGTGCTCGCAAGGCAATTTCCCATTAATCAGATTCATGGGAGGTGATCTTGGAGGGGAGGATGTTCATGAAACTGCGGAGTTACAATGCAGCTCACCCCCTCCATGACACACTGGTCAACCTGAGGAGCACCTTCAGCAACAGATTGGTTCCACCAAGATGCAGAGCAGAACGCCACAGGAGATACTTCTTCCCTGTTGCTATCAAACTGTACAACTCCTCCCCTTTCTGACATGAGACTGACTCCCCTCCGCTCCCCCCCCCCCCCCCCCCCACAATATTTGCACATCCCCAATCCTTTCCACTCATCACTTTAATTTCATGTTCCATGTATTTTGTGTTTATATGACTGTTGGCAGATCAATATCCCTCCTGGGATGAATATTGTATTTATTGTATTGTATTCAATAAAGTTCTATCGCACGCACTGACAACCAGTTTTGTGTTTAGAATGGAACGGCAGATGCTGGTTTAAGCTAAAGATAGACACAAATAACTGGAATAACTCAGCGGGTCAGACAGCATCTCTGGAAAAAAGGAAAACTTGACGTTTTGGGTCGAGACCCTTCTTCACAAGAAGGGTCAGAAAGTTGTTTGTGCACAGAAAGGACAACAAAAATAAATTCTACGTTAGAAAGTCTCTCTGGGAGCATGACCATTATCAAAGCCCAATCTGAAAACATGCTAAAACAATTAGAGGAATATTCAGTGTTTAAATGTGTTCTAAGTATTCTTGTGCTTCATTGTGGTCGGGCGACAGGAGTCATGTCTGGCCTGTGTTCCGAGCTGATAAAACACAAAGGAAGTTCCCTCCCATTGTGCAGAAAATAAGTATAATACGAGGGGCAATGAGTTATTTCAGATGTAGAATCAAGCTGCTTCGGTTTATTCTGTTCAAAAATGTTTATTATGAACTAGTATCAGTCAACAATTCTTTAAAGGATTTTTAAAATGAAGGTAGTGGAAAATAGATGGCTGGGAGGGATACAGTTTTATAGTTTTTTATGAGCCATTGAACTGTTAACCACTATATATTGTCAAGGTTTCAGTTGAGTGAGCATTTCACCCAAGTGTGATTAGGATTATTTCTGTAAAACCACACATGGTAAATGCCTTCGAGATTTACAGGCATTTACTGCAGGGAATTGGAATTTGAAAGAAGTTTTTAAATTATGTTTGAATTGAATGAAGATACGACAGAAATATGCTTTGAATTGATAATGCATCAATGATTACACCATTATCAGTTATATACTTGTCAAAAATAGATATTAATTTATTTCCTGATAACATCATGGTTAAACAATCTCTGTGTCTTTGCTATTTAAGTCAACTGTTCCGTTTGCTATTTTCATTGCTGTTATCACAAAGTAGAATGATGGTGCACCTGAGCAATGCTGCTGTGTCACGATGATTAGTTTTTAGTTTAGTTTAGAGATATTTACTAGAATGTTGCCTGGGTTTCAGCAACTGAGTTACAGAGAAAGGTTGAACAAGTTAGGGCTTTATTCTTTGGAGCGCAGAAGGTTAAGGGGGGACTTGATAGAGGTCTTTAAAATGATGAGAGGGATAGACAGAGTTGACGTGGATAAGCTTTTCCCACTGAGAGTAGGGAAGATTCAAACAAGAGGACATGACTTGAGAATTAAGGGACAGAAGTTTAGGGGTAACATGAAGGGGAACTTCTTTACTCAGAGTGGTAGCTGTGTGGAATGAGCTTCCAGTGAAGGTGGTGGAGGCAGATTCGATTTTATCATTTAAAAATAAATTGGATAGTTATATGGACGGGAAAGGAATGGAGGGTTATGGTCTGAGTGCAGGTAGATGGGACTAGGGGAGAATACGTGTTCGGCACGGACTAGAAGGGCCGAGATGGCCTGTTTCCGTGCTGTAATTGTTACAGTATATGGTTATATGGTTATAGCGTAGAAACAGGCCCTTCGGCCGACCAAGTCCGTGCCAACCAGCGATCCCCGAACACTAACACTATCTACACACACTTGGGACAATTTACAATTTTACCGAAGCAAATGAACCTACAAACCTGCACGTCTTTGGAGTGTGGGAGGAAACCGGAGACCCCGAGGAAAACCCACGCAGGTCACGGGGAGAACGTACAACCTCCTTACAGATAGCACCCGTATTCTGGATCGAACCCGGGTCACTGGCGCTGTGAGACAGTAACTCTACCGCTGCGCCACCGTGCCGCACGATGATGCTTTGTGAGAGTCGATTTCTCATAGATAAAGCAAGAGGACTCCAGTCAACAGATTATGAAGCTGTAGGAAGAAACTGCAAATGTTGGTTTACATTGAAGATAGACACAAAATGCAGGAGTAACTCAGAAGGACAGGCAGCATCTCTGAATAGAAGGAATGGGTGATATTTCAGATCTGAAGAAGGGTCTCAACCGGAAATGTCACCCATTCCTTCCATCCAGAGATGCTGCCTGTTCCGCTGAGTTACTCCAGCATTCTGTGTCTTTCTTTGGTGTAAACCAGCATCTGCAGTTCCTTCCTACACATGAAGAAAGTTCCATTTGCTTGAGCCAGAGGCAGAGAAATGACAATGTTGTGCAAATGTGTATAGGTGATAGAATTAGCGATACATCTGCCAGTAACATAGAAACATAGAAAATAGGTGCAGGAGGAGGCCATTCGGCCCTTCGAGCCAGCACTACCATTCATTGTGATCATGGCTGATCGTCCCCTATCAATAACCCGTGCCTGCCTTCTCCCCATATCCCTTGACTCCATTAGCCCCTAGACTCTCTCTTGCCTCTAACTCTCTCTTAAATCCATCCAGTGACTTGCCCTCCACTGCCCTCTGTGGCAGGGAATTCCATAAATTCACAACTCTCTGGGTGAAAGTTTTTTCTCACCACAGTCTTAAATGACCTCCCCTTTATTCTAAGATAGTAAATAGTTTGTTAACTGTACTTATGAAATGAGTCGAAGCAGGTACTTGTCAATTGAGAATTTGCCCTGTGCATTAGCTTGGTTAGAAAAATAAATGATGGTGCCAAGCTCCGCACTTGTTGACTGACAAACTTGTGTACTTTTATGCCTTGCACTTGGCAGACAGCTCACTGTTCCCATGCGAGCATTTCCTCCACACCCTCTTCAAGAAAATGGCTTGCATTGTTTTAAGATAAACAGTTTGAGAGTAAGACTTTGGGCTGCTTACACGTGGATATGTTGTGTGGGAAAAAAAACCCACATCTATTCTTTCAAAAATGAAGTCACTTTCCACTTTCAAACTATTCAGGACCCACTAAATAGAGCTTGCTGCTACAAGTGCCTCCTTATTTGGCTTGGCACTGGTTTGCTCTCTACCAGCTTCTGTTCTGAAAAATATGCATACACAATCCAACAATTAGGGCTGGGCTTTTCAAATTCTCTCCTGAAGAACTGTTGGTAAAATTTCAGCAAATCTTTCAGTCAGTATCTTTTTTGGGGGCATTTCAGCCATTACAGCCATGTTTTAACAAATAGCTCATTTCAATAAATAATTGAGAAGCTCGGCCCAATGTCTGACTGCACCTGAGCAACTCAAATTTTCACGCTTACCAACAGCTTGGTTCCCTTGGAACAGATTTTCTGCTTTGAAAGTAATATCACCTAGTTAACATTCCTTCGTTCCTTCCCTGTGTTATTTTCTGATATTTCCCTCCTGCAGTAACAAGGCAGCTGGCATGTTAAGCCATCTACTTAAGTATTAGTTGCATTAGTCATTATTGAGCACTTGAGCAACTTTGAGAAGAAGAAATGGAGTCTAGCAGCTCCACCTATGGTATTGTGGTAAATCATAACTCTTGCAAGCGTTTAAAGCAATGCTCATTGGTATTAACCGAAGATAGACACAAAAAGCTGGAGTAACTCAGCGGGTCAGGCAGCATCTCTGGAGAAAAGGAATTTTTGACATTTCGGATCGAGACCCTTCTTCACCCAAAAAGTCACCTATTCATTTCCTCCAGAGATGCTGTCTGATCCGCTGAGTTACTCCAGCTTTTTGTGTCAATCTGCGATTTAAACCAGCACCTGCAGTTCCTTCCTACACATTGGTATTAAGACAACTGAGATGTTATGATTCCTACTGACCACTGCATTGCAGGAAGATGCCCCAGTTTACAATGACTACACCTTCTCTACATCGGTGAGACCAAGCGCAGGCTTGGCGATCGCTTCCCCAACACCTCCGCTTAGTTCGCAATAACTAACCTGATCTCCTGGTGGCTCAGCACTTCAACTCCCCCTCCCATTCCGAATCCGACCTCTCTGCCTGGGCCTCCTCCATTGATAGAGTGAGGCCCAGCGCAAATTGGAGGAACGGTACCTCATATTTCGCTTGGATATCTTACACCCCAGCGGTATGAATATTGACTCTACTTTCAGGTAGTCCTTGCTTTCTTCTTCTTTCCCCTCTCCTTCCCGGCTCTCCCACAGCCCACTGTCTCCGCATCTTCCTTTCTTCTTCCCACACCACCCCCCCCCCCCCACCGACATCAGTCTGAAGAAGGGACTCGACCCGAAAAACGTCGCCTATTCCTTCTTTCCATAGATGCTGCCCAACCCGCTGAGTTCCTCCAGCATTTCTGCCTACCTTCGATTATTCCAGAATCTGCAGTTCTTTCTTCAACGACTCTATATAACGATGTCTGCAAGTCTATATATCTGGTGGTGGCCAACTGTTTATTTTGTGTGAGTATATTTGCCCAATCCTAACCGATAAGTAAAAAGAATATGCAGCCCAACATTTCTGTTAAAGTATTATATTCACGGCATGTTTTCATCATTAAGCAATGCTTATTGTTTCTGGACTAACTGGTTTGTCTCAGCCCTACCTACACCTGAGGCAAGGTGAAGAGTCTGCACCTTTGTTTTTTCCAGACATACCAAATGATTAAACTCATGCTTGACCTTGAAGCTAATGTACTGTATGTCCATGTAGAATCACTGCTGTATCTGTTGTGTTGAAAACCAACCATGATCATATTTTGGACACTACTAAAGCAGAATTTCATTTTGCATACATAAAAAATAACTCATATAAAGGAGATCACTTTTTGGAAGCAGACATGAATGCTTTTCTATTACTGGCTAACTATGACCTAGTGATGCTCACCTTATATAATGGAAATGGCAGCACAGAAGCACAGCGGTAGAGCTACTGCCTTACAGTACCCGAGGCCTGGGTTCGATCCCGACTACGGATGCTTGTCAGCACGGAGTTTCTATGTTCCCTCCGTGACCTGCGTGGGTTTTCCTCGAAGATCTTCGGTTTCCTCCCACACTCCAAAGATGTACAGGTTTGTAGGTTAATTGGCTCGGTATAGATGTAAAAAAAGAAATTGTCCTCACTGTGTGTAGGATGATGTTGTGTGGGGTTCGCTGGTCGGTGGGCTGAAGGGCCTGCTTCCGCGCTTTTCTCTAAACTAAATAACTAAATGAAAGTGAAATATTCTAACTGACATGGTTACACTTATTCTCTGCTATATGTAAATAGATTATGGAAAGCCATTGCACAACTAATTCAAAAAAGAATGGTTTGCATTTATATAGCGTCGATCACATCTCTCACTCATCTATTTTGCAAGCATGAAATTTATTTTTGGAAAGTGGAAACCTACCCCTACCCCATCATCTTTATGAACTCCAAACGGATTTTATCAATGGATTAATTAAAGTGCATTTCTTAATTAATCACTCAATGCATATGCTATAAAAAAGATGATCACAATATTTCCTGTGTAAGAAGGAACTGCAGATGCTGGTTTAAACGGAAGTTAGACACAAAATGCTGGAGTAACTCAGCGGGTCAGACAGCATCTCTAGAGAAAGGAATATGTGACATATTTCGGGTGGAGACCCTTCTTCTGACTTCTTCAGTCTGAGAAGGGTCTCGACCTGAAATATCACCCATTCCTTCTCTCCAGAGATGCTGTCTGACCCGCTGAGTTACTCCAGCTTTTCGTGTCTATCTCCGCAATATTTCCTGATTGCTTTGACCTCCTGATAGGAATGGAACACAAAGATCTTCCATGGAGCACGTTTAAATCAGTCATATGATGCAGAGCAGACCTAAAGAAATTCTAAAATGAGAGAAATAATATTTTCAACCAATGAAATGAAAAGCATGCAATAAATAAGCAAGTGTTTTGTCTCTGTTGGATTCTCAGTAAATTACCAACTACTGAAGGAGATCCTGTGGGAATTCTAACAAAACACAAGGGCAGTCAAACCCGACATTTACTGACGTAAGGCGTTTTATTCCCACAGTTTATAGAGTCAGGAAGAAACTTTTTCTTATAGCTTTTATGTCTAGGGGAAGAATAGAAGGCAACATCAGGAGAAATTGATCACAATACAGATGTAAAAACAATGAACTCCCTGTCTGGCTTAGATTCCAACACTGGAAGAAATAAGCACTCCGATGCTTTGCAGGTTTTGTCTTTAGAATGGTGGCAGCACAGTAGCACAGCTGCAGGTTACCGCGTTACAATGCCGGAGACCCGAGTTCGATCCTGACCAAGCGCAGGCTCGACGATCGTTTCGCTGAACACCTCCGCTCACTCTGTCTTAACCTACCTGATCTCCCTGTTGCTCAGCAATTCAACTCCCCCTCACATTCTCAATCTGACCTTTCTGTCCTGGGCCTCCTCCATTGTCAGAATGAGGCCCAGCGCAAATTGGAGGAACAGCACCTCATATTTCGCTTGGGCAGCGATATGAACATTGACTTCTATAAATCAGACAGCCCTTGCTTTCTCTCTCCTTCCCCTTCCCCTTCCCAGTTCTCCCACCAGTCTTACTGTCTCCGCCTACATTCTATCTTTGTCCCACCTCCTCCCCTGACATCAGCCTAAATAAGGGTCTCGACCCGAAACGCCGCCCATTCCTTCTCTCCAGAGATGCTGCCTGTCCCGTTGAGTTACTCCAGCTTTTTGTGTCTGCCTTCGATCCTGACTGTGGGTGTTGTCTGTATGGAGTTTGCACGTTCTCCCTGTGACAGCATGGATTTTCTCCGGGTGATCTGTTTTTCTCCGACATTGCAAAGACGTGCAGGTTTGTAGGTTAATTGGCTTTGAGTCTGCAGGTTAGAACTAGTGCAGGGGTGATTATTGGTCAACGCTCAGTGTGCAAAAGTGTTTCCATGCTGTATCTCTAAAGCAAACTAAATTATGAAGTGTTTTTAAAGTATCTAATATGTACTACTAGATGTAAAACCGCAATATTCCAATGAGCCTTGTGCCCCTTTCCAAAAAACAATACCATTAACATACTGTTAAAGTTACAGTTTCAGTACCTGAGCACACATGAAATCACATTATGAGATCAGTTATGTAGAACAGGAACTGCAGATGCTGAGTTACAAAAAAAGACACAGAGTGCTGGAGTAACACCACGGTTCGGCAGCATCTCTGGAGAATATGGACATGTGATGTTTTGGGTTTGGGACCTCTCTTCAGGCTAATGTGGGGGAGGGGGGGGGGGGGGGTGATGAGAAGAATGCTGGAAGAGAGGAGGGTCAGGGCCGGCCAATGCCTGGCAAGTATGGATACAGATGATGGGAGGAGGGGAAGGGGTTGGTCAGCAGATCGACCAAGGCCAGAGATGGAAAGACAATAGTTTTAACAAAAATACATTGTTATGTTTATATGTTAATCTGTATATGTACACACATTAAAGCCTAGATCTACCTGGCTTTCCTTCCCCAGATGCTGCCTGGCCCTTTGAATTCCTCCAGAACTTTGTCTTTTGCCCAAGCTTTCAGCATCTGCATTCTCCTGTGTCATCATATTTTCACCAGCTTGTATTACTTTTTTTCTTTCCAAGTTTTTTTCTGCGAGGAAGGGGAAAGAGGTGGAGGAGTTGCATGGTCCACGGTGGGACGGAGCAGCAGGTAGAGTCGCTGCCTTACAGCACTTGCAGCGCCAGAGACCTGGGTTCGATCCCGACTACGGGTGCTGTCTGTACGGAGTTTGTACGTTCTCCCCGTGACCTGCGTGGGTTTTCTCCGAGATCTTCAGTTTTCTCCCTCACTCCAAAGATGTACAGGTTCATTGGCTTGGTAAATGTAGAAATTGGCCTAGTGTGTGTAGGATAGTGTTAATATGCGGGGATCGCTGGTAGGCACGGACTCGGTGGGTCGAAGGGCCTGTCTCCAGGCTGTATCTCTAAACTGAACTAAACCTGTTATTGGAACTTTAACCAATTTAGCAATAACTGAAGAAAAGTCAGAAGTTAGTTTTGCAGACTTTAGCAATGGATTTTCAAGCAGTTACAATCGCCCTCTCATTGACCTGGGTGACAATTACAAGATTGTGCAACTCCCCAGAGGTTGCTACTTAAACTATTTCTCCAGATAGTACTTGTGTGATAAACACTGCTCACTTCAGCAGCCGAATCTCAGATTGCACTTCAAACTTCCGATTAGCAATTCGACAAGAGACTAACTCTGGTCTTTTTTAAAGAAAGACTCCTAGTTGGTGGAGGTCAAGTGTAGATAATTTAATCCTGCATAAAATGTGTGGATAGAAGTCACAAGTCATTTGCTTCAGGTGCAGAATTAGGCCATTCGGCCCATCAAGTCCACTCCACATTCAATCATGGCTGATCTATCTCTCCCTCCTGACCCCATTCTCCTGCCTTCTCCACAGAATCTGTACTAATCAATGTGTTTAAGAAGGAAATGCAGATGCTGGAAAATCGAAGGTACACACAAATGCTGGAGAAACTCAGCGGGTGCAGCAGCATCTATGGAGTGAAGGAAATAGGCAACGTTTCGGGCCGAAACGTTGCCTATTTCCTTCGCTCCATAGATGCTGCTGCACCCGCTGAGTTTCTCCAGCATTTTTGTGTACCTGTACTAATCAATGTTTATATACTAAATTTATGTTTTATTATAAATGTTTTATAAATTTCAAAATAGTACAATTCTCTTTTACATGGAGTGTGATATAGATATTCATAAACATGTAAAAATGTATATATTTTTCTCCATTTAAGAAATAAATGTATGAATTAAGAGTAATATCCCAACATCTACATCCAATGGGACTCACTGCTTCTAGAAATAATAGCATTTATTGGTTAGGTTCATAGAGTCATAGAGTCATGGAGTGATACAGTGTGGAAACAGGCCCTTCGGCCCAACTTGCCCACACCGGCCAACAATGTCCCAGCTACACTAGTCCCACTAGCCTGTGCTTGGTCCATAATCCTCCAAACCTGTCTAATCCATGAACCTGTCTAATTGTTTCTTAAACAATGAGAACGCCCCAGCGTCAACTACCTCCTCTGCAAGTTGTTCCATACACCCACTACCCTTTGTGTGAAAGTTTTACCCCTCTATTAAATCTGTTCCTCTTCACCTTGAACCTATGTCCTCTGGTCCTCGATTCCCCTATTCTGGGCAAAAGGCTCTGTGCATGTACCCGATCTATTCCCTTCATGACTTTGTACACCTCTGTAAGAACCGCTCTCATCCTCTAACGCTCCATGGAATAGAGACCCAGCCTACCCAACCTCCCCCTAAAGCTCACACCCTCTAGTCTTGGCAACATCCTCGTAAATTGAGATATTTTCCCTTAATTGAATCAGGAGAAACTCTACTGAGATTGTTTGGATGTATGTGGAGCAGGCCATCACTTACATCTCTCTACACATTGATTTATACCATCAACTAGCATTTCACCAGACAAAACCAGGTCTCTGCTGGTGGCCTTCAACTGACATTAGATGTACATAGGTAGACAAAAATGCTGGCGAAACTCAGCGGGTGCGGCAGCATCTATGGAGCTAAGGAAATAGGCAACGTTTCGGCCCGAAACGTTGCCTATTTCCTTCGCTCCATAGATGCTGCCGCACCCGCTGAGTTTCTCCAGCATTTTTGTCTACCTTCGATTTTCCAGCATCTGCAGTTCCTTCTTGAACATTAGGTGTACATATGCTGACATCTGTGATTCATTAGTTCTGTACTGCAACTGAATGAAACTTTTTTTTATTTTTATTTTTTTTAATTTTATTTATTAGAAGTAATTTTGCAGGTTCCCAAAATTAACATATTACATTCTCTATCCAATTTCCTTTTTTTTTTTTTAAAGGGAAAAGTAAGAAGAGACTGTGCCTGTACTTAATGCTGATTATCCAGAGTTTGCCTGTAATTTGTCATTCAAAAACCAACCAAGTTTTCACAAGTTTATTTTAGTTTTAGAGATACAACGCAGAAACGGCCCTTCGGCCCACCGAGTCCGCATCGACCAGCGATCGCTGCACATTAATACTATCCTAGACACAAGGGAAATTGTTACATTTATATCAAGCCAATTAACTTATAAACCTGTACGTCTTTGGTGTGGGAGGAAACTGAAGAACTCGGAGAAAACCCACGCAGGTCAAAGGGAGAACGTACAAACGCCGTACAGACAGCACCCATAGGCAGGATGGAACCCGGGTGACCGGTGCTGTGAGGCAGCAACTCTACCGCTGCGCCACCGTGCCACTCAAGTTGCTGACATTTTACAATTAACACAAAGTGTTGGTCAGGCAGCAAATCTGGTAGACAAGCATAGGTGACGTTTCAAGACAAGGTTTTTACAATGCTATTCGGTAATTGGATGTTTTAAAGGGACCCCTGACACTCAGGTTACAATTTCTGCTGTTACTACAGAGCACTGGAGGAAGCTTGTCAGTCTGAAACCTTCTCTGAATCATGCGAGACATTGTGTGTGTGTCACATCGAAACTTGGAAACACCTTACAATGAATGCTGGTGTAATGCCCTTGGTAGTTGAGCTGGATGCCTTGGGACCGGGGTATGGCTTTGAAAGCAAGGAAGTGCATGTTCCTGCAGTTCTTGCCTTCCCAGAATCTACAGGGACCAATGTTCCTGCCTGGACGCCTTGGAGGAACACTGTTGCCAGACGCTAACATTTACCAAGAGACTGAAGCTGATATCTTGCTGCAGATTTTATTCAAGAGAGTCAAGTGTGTTTTATTGGCATATGTCCCAGATAGAACAATGACATTATTCCTTGCTGCAGCACAACAGAATATGCAAACATAGTATGATACGACAAACGAGAGAGAGAAATGAAAAGCTCAATGTGTATATACACACATACTCACAACATTCTCACATATCTATATTACTAAAAGTCTGATTTTGACCGCTTTTGGTCCACTGTGCTGTGATTTCCAAGAGAACGCCGCCACCTACGGCCTTGAACTTTGGCCACCTCGCTTAGAGCCCCCCTCCGCCTTCCTAGACCAGAGGATTTTTTCCATTGATGAAAAATCAGAGAGATATTAATGTTTTTTTTTAAATTTGCCATTCTCTCTGCTGCCCTGCTGGAGGGAGGGGGAGGGATTATAAAACCAGGAAGTGGTGTGCCTCGCTCAGTCTCTGCAAGATGGATGAAGCCAGAGGGTCACGTCTCTCTGAGCTCTGAATAACACTGAACACATGTCTACTCAACTGTGAGTGCCTTTAATGTGGTTTGAAAATGAAAATATGGTTGGTTTGAAGTAAAAATGCACTGCCTGCAAATGGTTGTTTGGGGGTTTTGGGTTGAAGTAAAAAGGCATTGCCTGTAAATGGTTGTTTGGGGGGTTTGGGTTGAATTGAAAATGCACTGCCTGCAAATGGTTGTTTGTCTAAATTTGACAACTTCCTGTTTGCACTATATTGATTTTGGATAAAACGCTACCACGGCTGTGATTTTTGGCCATCGTACGCAGTCCCCCTCTGCTCATCAGGTGCAGAGGATTCTTCCCATCAATGAAAAACAAGTGTTATTAGTGTTTAAAAAATGCTGAGAATCTCTCTCCTGTCAATCACGCCATGAAGGCCACACCTTTTGTGGTGGGAGGGGGAGGGATTATAAAACCCGGAAGTGTGGGTGTGGCTCAGTCTCTGCATGATGGGGGAGGGAGAAGTCATGACTCTGTCTGAGCTGTGAATCAACTGAACACACTGAATGCCTACTGAACTGTGAGTGTGGTGTTTTGTGTGGTTTTATAATGGTTTTTATGGTGGTTTCACCCTGCTTGAAATAGTATGAAACTGCATTTGAATGTGGTGGCCTTGCACCCTGCATGAAATGATAAGAAACTACATTTGAATGTGGTGTCGTTGCTCCCTGCATGAAATGGTATAAAACTGCATTTGAATTTGGTGGCCTTGCACCCTCCTTGAAATGGTATGAAACTGCACTTGAATTTGGTGGTCTTGCACCCTGCTTGAAGTGGTTGGAAACTGCACTTGAATTTGGTGGCCTTGCACCCTGCTTGAAATGGTAGGAAAATGGATTTGAATTTGGTGGCCTTGCACTCTGCTTGAAATGGATTTTCAAGGAATAGTCGTGAGTCAACTGCCAGCCCACCAGCCGTGAGTGAGCTGCCAGCACATCAGGCTTGAGGAACTGAGCTGCCACCCCAAGAATCCATTTGGCCCACAATGTCCATACTAGCCCTCTGGAGACCAGTAGTCCCTGCAGCCAACAACACCCATACCAGCACTCCAGAAAGCCCCCATCCCAATGGCCACCAATATTGGAATTGGTGGAGAGGTGGAATATTGCGTCGAGGGACCAGCCCTCCCGTGTGAACATAGGACCCAATGGGTCCCACTTAGACTTGTATAAATATATATACATATATATATATATATACACATACTCAAAAAAACAAATAGAACAATGCAACTATAATAATAACAGTCTGTTGTAGTTCATACCCTCTATGAGTACATGAGGGTATGGAAGAAGCTGTTCCCGAACCTGGACATTACAGTTTTCAGGCTCCTGTACCTTCTCCCTGATGGCAGGAGTGAATTGAATGTGTGGCCAGGATGGTGTGGATCTCTGATGATGTTGGCTCCAGGCTCACACTAGCTGCTTAACTGATCTGCCAATAGAGTTCTAGGTCAAAGTTACATAGAAACATAGAAACATAGAAATTAGGTGCAGGAGTAGGCCATTCGGCCCTTCGAGCCTGCACCGCCATTCAATATGATCATGGCTGATCATCCAACTCAGTATCCCGTACCTGCCTTCTCTCCATACCCTCTGATCCCCTTAGCCACAAGGGCCACATCTAACTCCCTCTTAAATATAGCCAATGAACTGGCCTCGACTACCCTCTGTGGCAGGGAGTTCCAGAGATTCACCACTCTCTGTGTGAAAAAAGTTCTTCTCATCTCGGTTTTAAAGGATTTCCCCCTTATCCTTAAGCTGTGACCCCTTGTCCTGGACTTCCCCAACATCGGGAGCAATCTTCCTGCATCTAGCCTGTCCAACCCCTTAAGAATTTTGTAAGTTACACTTAGCATTGAGTTTAGTTTAGTTTAGTTTAGTTTATTGTCACATGTACCGAGGTACAGTGAAAACCAGCAGAGTGTGCCAACCAGCCAGCGGTAAGACAATACATGATTACAATCGAGCCACTTACAATGTACAGATACATGATAAGGGAATTATGTTTTACTGCAAGGTAAAGCCAGCAAACTATGATCAAAGATAGTCTGATGGTCACCAGTGATGTAGATAGTAGTTCAGCACTGCTCTCTAGCTGTGGTAGGATGGTTCAGTTGCCTGATAACAGCTGGGAAGAAACTGTCCCTGAATCTGGAGGCATGTGTTTTCACACCTATGCCTTTTCCCTGATGGGAGAGAGGAGAAGAGGGAGTGGCCAGGGTGCATCTCATCCTTGATTATGCTGCTGGCCTTGCCGAGGCAGCGTGAGGTATTGAAGGCTCAGACTCATTCAGGAAGCTCCCTGCCATGTCCTGTGCTTCAGTGTCACTGCACGTGACTGAGGTAACTGATGCTCTAAACTCACGAATAAGTGATGTCCTCGGATTTAACTTCACTTACAGTTCTCCCATGTTTCAACCCATAACACACCGGACTCACGCACTAGGTCAGAATCCCCAGCTGTTCATGAAATGCAAGGAATTCTACCTGCTCAATAATAAAGATACAACTGGCTGGGAGCGGAGCTTGTACCTGCCAATGCTGCGTACAGTATCTTGGGCACTAACTTGATTTATTGAATATCAAAATCAGAAGCCAAGGGGCAGGAAATGTGTCAATAAAATTAAATCTTCAGAACGTATAGTTTATTTTCTGCAAGCTTTCCCAAAGGGGGCAATATCAATGACCACCCCCTACCCCCATCCCACATCCCCCAGTCAGAAACATGGTGGAGACATTAGCCACAGGGCCAGTGTTCAGTTTGGTTCACCTTACATTATGATGAATGCAAATACCTTGCCTCCTTTGTCTCAATGAACTTTGCTCCCTTTCCAGACAGTGAGCAATGAGACTGGTGCTTGGGATTACTGTAAGGAACTGATGTACAAAACAATAATCTATCTCAATTGAGCATGACCACTTATTGCTCTGCTGAATTTCATTGTTTTGCATGGAAATTCAACTTTAAACGCAAGTATTTTTACGCTGCAATTAATTCAGCATTTAAATTAATTAAGGCTTCCAAATATTATTTTTTGACCAAATTAAGAAATTAAAATCTAATTTGTATGCCTCCATGCTTCCCTGTTGCGGTTGTCTTTATATACACTAAACTTCCCTACTGCTTGGTAGAGTGGGCAGAAGAAATGTCCAGGCGTGAAACCACAAAAAGCCCCAAAGCTGATGAGGTAAATTTTCAACTGTGATATTCCATTAGTTTAAAAATACAGCGTGGAAAAATGCACTACAGCCCACTGAGCCCGCACCAACTAATGAACACTTGCATAATACGTCTATCCTACACACCAGTGACAATTTTACAGAAGCTAATTAATCTACAAACTTGCATGTCCTTGAAGTGTGGGAGGAAACCAAAGCACCTGGAGAAAACCCACGCGGTCACAGGGAAAACATACAAACTCTGTACAGACAGCTCCCATAGTCAGGAACGAATCCAGGTCTCTGGCGCTGTAAGGCAGCAACTCTACTGCTGCGCCAATGTGTTGTGGTTATGTTTTGGGAAACTTGTATGTGCGACACAGGTAAGAACGTTACATGAGCAACAATAGTGCGAAGCACACCCCGATATCATCAGGGAAATCAGAACTTTGAAACACTGTCGAAACCCAGCCGATATATTATCACAAAATCCTTCTGACCCTGTTTCTCTTCTCATCGTTACTTTTTTACATATCTTTCATTCATTGTTCTTTATCTCTCTACATCATCGTCTATATCTCTTGTTTCCCTTACCCCTAACTAGTCTAAAGAAGGGTCTCGACCCAAATTGTCATCCATTCCTTCTCTCCAGAGATGCTGCCTGTCCCGCTGAGTTACTCCAGCATTTTGTGTCTATCTTTGGTGTAATCTGCAGTTCTTTCCTACACATTGAATTTGTCATGGATTGGCAATGATATTTGTCTTTCCATCAGTTTGAATCCATGCACCAGATCAACACCCCTTGTATTTAAATCATAGGTGTCAGAGTGGATTCTCTTGAACCTCTACAGCATATTGACTGGTTGCATTACGGCCTGGTTTGGCAACATGCACGTCCAGGGGCGAAGAAGACTTCAAAAAGTTGTGAACACTGCCCAGTCCATCACCAGCTCTGACCTCCCCACCATCGAAGGGATTTACCAGAGTCGCTGCCTCAAAAAGGCAGCCAGCATCATCAGAGGCCTACACCACCCTGACCACACACTCGTTACACCCCTGCCAATGGGAAGAAGGTACAGGAGCATGAAAACTGTCACGTCCTGGTTCAGGAACAGCTTCTTCCCTACAGCCATCAGGCTATTAAACACAACACCAAAAAGCTATGAACTACATAGGCTATAATTGGTATTATTGCAGTATTATTGCTTGTTTTTTATGTGTACTTATACGTGTCTGTATATACACACACTTCACTTTTTTTCTCTCGTTTATCATATTGTTTACAGAGTTCTATGTTTACACATTCTGTTGTGCTGCAGCAAGTATGAATTTCATTGTTCTATTTGGGACACATGACTATATAACACTTGAAATCAAATGACATTAGCTGTGTTAGGGTTTTCATCATTCTGCCTTTATTAATGTTGCTGAACCATGCTAAATGCCTGTGTGTGAATGTGTGTCAATGTGTGTGAGTGATTGGTGGTGGTCGGAGGGGCCGTAGGCGCAGATTGGCAGCCACGCTTCCGTCAGTCTGCCCCAGGGCAGCTGTGGCTACAGAAGTAGCTTACCACCACCGAGTGTGACTGAGGAGTGAATGAATAATGCGATGTAAAGCGCCTTGAGTATTAGAAAGGCGCTATATAAATCCCATCCATTATTATTATTAATTATTGAAGAAGGAGACAGCATCATGTTCTCCAATACTGTTATACACCCTTGTGTGATGATCAACTAAACCACCAGGATTGTAATTAGGCTGATGTTAATATCGTTGAATTGTTCTGAAATCAAAACATGCATCAGTATTTGAATGAAAAGAGTATAAAAGGAAATGGGAATAAGAATAAAGATTAACATGAAAGTACGCTTCTAAAGCTCTCGAAGTTAATTTAGAGATCCCACACTTCAAGGACATGCACCGAGTCCGCACCGACCAGTGATCCCCGCACACCAACACTACCCAGTTGCAGTTATATCATTTGAACATACAATAGTACCACATCGGAACAAGTCCTTTTTTAAATTTATATTATCAAAATAATTTTTTTAATTTTAATTTCTTTATTTATATAGCACATTTTTAGTCAACTTGCATTGACCCCAAAGTGCTTCACATAATTACATCCACACACACAGGCAAAGGTGGGTGAAGTGTCTTGCCCAAGGACACACTCTGGCAAAGGTGGGTGAAGTGTCTTGCCCAAGGACACAACGACAGTATGCACTCCAAGCGGGATTCGAACCGGCTACCTTCCGGTTGCCAGCCGAACACTTAGCCCATTGTGCTATCTGTCATCCACAGATTATTCAATTATAAAAATAATTTTTCAATTATTAAAAATAATATTTACAATACGATAAAACAAACCAGAATCCACCACCATAATACAATACAAACAAATATACTAAATAAACTATTTATCTGAAGAAGGGTTTGGGCCCGAAACGTTGCCTATCTCCTTCGCTCCATAGATGCTGCTGCACCCGCTGAGTTTCTCCAGCATTTTTGTGTACCTTCGATTTACCAGCATCTGCAGTTCAAGTTCAAGTTCAAGTGAGTTCAAGTGAGTTTATTGTCATGTGTCCCTGTATAGGACAATGAAATTCTTGCTTTGCTTAAGCACACAGAAAATAGTAGGCATTTACTACAAAACAGATAAATGTGTCCATATACCATGATATAAATATATACACACATGAATAAATAAACTGATAGTGCAAATAACAGAAAGTGGCTGGTAATAATCAGAGTTTTGTCCGAGCCAGGTTTAATAGCCTGATGGCTGAGGGGAAGTAACTATTCCTGAACCTGGTTGTTGCAGTCTTCAGGCTCCTGTACCTTCTACCTGAAGGTAGCAGGGAGATGAGTGTGTGGCCAGGATGGTGTGGGTCTTTGATGATACTGCCAGCCTTTTTGAGGCAGCGACTGCGATAAATCCCCTCGATGGAAGGAAGGTCAGAGCCGATGATGGACTGGGCAGTGTTTACTACTTTTTGTAGTCTTTTCCTTTCCAGGGCGCTCAAATTGCCGAACCAAGCCACGATGCAACCGGTCAGCATGCTCTCGACTGTGCACCTGTAGAAGTTAGAGAGAGTCTTCCTTGACAATCCGACTCTCCGTAATCTTCTCAGGAAGTAGAGGCGCTGATGTGCTTTTTTGATGATTGCATTAGTGTTCTCGGACCAGGAAAGATCTTCAGAGATGTGCACGCCCAGGAATTTGAAGCTCTTGACCCTTTCAACCATCGACCCGTTGATATAAATGGGGCTGTGGGTCCCCCTCCTACTCCTTCCAAAGTCCACAATCAGTTCCTTGGTTTTGCTGGTGTTGAGGGCCAGGTTATTGTGCTGGCACCATATGGACAGTTGCTCGATCTCTCTTCTGTACTCTGACTCATCCCCATCAGTGATACGCCCCACAATAGTGGTGTCGTCAGCGAACTTAATGATGGAGTTCGCACTGTGGTTCGCTACGCAGTCATGGGTATAGAGTGAGTACAGCAGGGGGCTGAGCACGCAGCCTTGAGGTGCTCCCTTCTTAAATACTAAATAAACTACTATACAACTATGTTACAATCCTTATTGAGGATACATTCAACCCTCCGCGGTGCCCAGCGGTCCCGGAAATCCGCCAGGGTGCCCGTGGACAGGGCGTAGTCCCTCTCTAGTACCACCCAGGCACGGACGTAACCCCGGAAAAGGGGCCGGCAGCTGGCCCGGGCAGAGTCCTCTTCCACCTGGTGCCGTGACTAGCGAATGTCCAGCTTGGTCAGGCCCAGGAGCAACACAACCAGGAAACCTTGGTCAGGCCCTACCCTCTCCCCTATGCACAGGGTGTCCAAAGATGAGGATGGTGGGTGAGAAATGCAGCCAGAAGGCAAGGAGCAGCCCCTATAGATAATGGACCAGGGGCTGCGAGGAACAAGTCCTTTGGCCTGCAATGCCCGTACTAAACAAGATGCTGTAAGACTCATCTCCTCTGCCTGCACGTGATCCATATCACTCCATTCCCTGCATATCCACATGCCCATCTAAAAGCCTCTTAAATTACTTTCTATTTAATCAAGGTAATAATAATAATAATGGATGGGATTTATATAGCGCCTTTCTAATACTCAAGGCGCTTTACATCGCATTATTCATTCACTCCTCAGTCACACTCGGTGGTGGTAAGCTACTTCTGTAGCCACAGCTGCCTTGGGGCAGACTGACGGAAGCGTGGCTGCCAATCTGCGCCTACTGCCCCTCCGACCACCACCAATCACTCACACACATTCACACATATTCACACACAGGCAAAGGTGGGTGAAGTGTCTTGCCCAAGGACACAACGACAGTATGCACTCCAAGCGGGATTCGAACCGGCCACCTTCCGGTCGCCAGCCGAACACTTAGCCCATTGTGCCATCTGTCGTCCCGAATGAGCCAAAGTAAATTGTCTCCACTTCTTCTGTATCATTCACCATAAAACACAGGAGGAAGACATAAAATAAAATGATCATATATTTGACAGTTTACTTCAATAGGTAATCTCAAAATTTACCATGGTGTCATGCTCAGCACAGTTGTTGCGGGCTGAAGAGCCTGTTCCCGTGCTGTACTGTTGGCTGTATGTCCCATGTTATAGCATAGAATGCCTTTTATTGTCATTCAAACAGACAAGGTTTGAATGAAATTTCATTCCTACAGTCATGAAATTACAACAACAAAAACCCAAGACATACACTTAACACAATTTACACAAGCATCCATCACAGTGAATCTCCAACACCTCCTCACTGTGATGGAAGGCAAAGTCTTATCTCTTCCCTTTGTTCTTCTCCCGTGGTCCAGCAGTCCAACTGCAGCGTCGAGGCGACTGGGGCTCACGATGTTAAAGCCCCCGGTGGGCGATGGTAAGTCCCGCGGCCGTTTAAGACGCACCGGGCGATGTTAGGCCCCGCTCCAAGTCATTTAAACTCCGCGATTCCGACGGGAGAAGTTGCCGTTGCGGGAGCTCCGAAAAACGGCAGTCTCCCACCAGGGTCCCGCAAGCTCCCGATGTTCCTATCCACCGGGCCTGCGGCCGGAGCCTCCGAAGCTCCGAAGTCGGGTTGCAGCGCTACCACAGCTCTCCCCGCTCCGAAGTCGGCCAGCCACGTGATGGCATGTCCACAGACTCCGCGACTGGAGCCCTCAGGTTAGTACTGGCCGGAGGCCGCCGCCTGCTCCACGGTGTTAGGCCCAACGACACCGGAGATCCGACAGGGAAAAGGTCGGGTCCCGTACAGGGAAGAGATTAAACGGTTCCCCCCCCCACCCCCCACATATACACAGCTAAAAAATAATACAAATTAGAACCACGTACATACATCTAACGGGACCGCTGCTGTTACAGTGCTGAGAGGTTCCCATTGGGGGGTTTACAAATACAGCAATGATAGGCAATAAATGCTACTTGAACTTGAACATGATCTTCTCTCAGTTTTCTTGTTTCTCTGTTTGCAATTTAATTTATGCACCACATAAATAAAAATAAATAGCAATGAATCAAGCAGAGATACCCAGCAGAGGGGAAGGGATCATAATCAGGCACATGCTGCAATGTTGCAGTCTGTTTAACCAGGCATCAAAGTGAAGGGTTGGTTTTATCATCTTACACTCTCCAAACTTCATTTAAACATATTCAATTAATACAGTTAAAGAGACATGCTGCCAGTAGCTGAAATGATATGCAGACTGAAGATACAAACGCCTAAACAGCTTAATAATAAAGAATGTGACCTTTGTGTCTGCATTGCTGGTGATGTAAATATCCCATTGCAATAATGTATAATCTATTTTTAAAGATAGACACAAATGCTGGAGTAACTCAACAGGACAGGCAAATAGGTGACGTTTCGGAACAGTGAAATGTTTGTTTTTCTCACTGTGTCAATTAAATACTCGGCTGATCACTGTGTAGGAAGGAACTGCAGATGCTGGTTTACACAGAAGATAGACACAACATGCTGGAGTAACTCAGTGGGACAAGCTGCCTCGCTGGAGAGAATGAATGGGTGACGTTTTGGGTCGACACCCTTCTTCACACTGATCACTTGCGGGATGTCAACCTGTACAACTCTTTGACCATGTTTTGATGGGGTAAGATTCTGGTTCATCAAACCATCTGACTATTAATATTTCCAAAGGGATTGAGAATCAATATAGACAAAAAGCCTACGCTATATTGGCAACCACGGCACAGGGATTCAGACAAACAGGCAGACTGTTGTGTTTTGTTCCTTCAGTTCATTACCAGTTTTAACAATTCACTAAAACATTGGATAAGATTTTCATTAATATTTACTTCATGTTTGTTTCCCACGTATTAAAAAAAAAGTTCATGTTGCAAATATGGATACTTGTGGAAAGCCAGCAACTGAAACGATCGATAGACACAAAAAAGCTGCAGTAACTCAGCAACTCAGCGGGTCAGACAGCATCCCTGGTGAGAAGGAATAGGTGACTTGAGTCTGAAGAAGTACCTCAATCCGAAACGTCACCTGTTCCTTTCCTCCAGAGGTGCTGTCTGACTCGCTGAGCTACTCCAGCTTTTTGTGTCTATCTTTGGTTTAAACCAGCATCTGCAGTTCCTTCCCACGCAACTGAAACGATGGTACAGCCCTGAGAGGTGCCGATTTGGGGGGGGGAAGAGAGTGCTACAAAACTGACCAGGTGCAAACGATGAGACCAGCAAATACAGTAATGATAGGCAAGTATAGTGAGAACATGGGTTTGTGGTAAATAGAATTCAGTCCTTAGCTTTCCAGAAAACCAGAAAGTGGGCTGCCTTGTGTAAGTGCAGCGTTGATCAGGAGTCAGGGGCCCATTAATAATCTCATTCCGTTTCAGAGTCAGAGTGAAGTTAGACACACATTCCAGGTCCACACACCATTACGATAGATGGCACAATGGGCTAAGTGTTCGGCTGGCAACCGGAAGGTAGCCGGTTCGAATCCCGCTTGGAGTGCATACTGTCGTTGTGTCCTTGGGCAAGACACTTCACCCACCTTTGCCTGTGTGTGAATGTGTGTGAGTGATTGGTGGTGGTCGGAGGGGCCGTAGGCGCAGATTGGCAGCCACGCTTCCGTCAGTCTGCCCCAGGGCAGCTGTGGCTACAGAAGTAGCTTACCACCACCGAGTGTGACTGAGGAGTGAATGAATAATGCGATGTAAAGCACCTTGAGTATTAGAAAGGCGCTATATAAATCCCATCCATTATTATTATTATTACGATAGGAATTGCCCCACACTGAAATTCCTGTAAAGTACACCTATATTTCCAAGGTATCCAGGTTCACGGCTCAGAATAGCTGTTCAGTTGAGAAGCCAATTGAGGAAAGAGCTAATTAAAAATACCATTGGTGAAAACCAGTGGCTGTGAAAATTCATTACAACCTCACTGACGTGTTCATTTCTGCAGTCACAGAGAATGCACGAATGTCCATTTTTTAGTTTAGTTTAGAGATACAGTGTGGAAACAGGCCCTTCAGCCCCACCGACTCTGCACTGATCAACGATCACCCATACACATAGTCTGCCCTACACGCCAGGGACAATTTACAGAAGCCAATTCACCTATAAACCTGCAAGCATTTGGAATGCAGAAGGAAACCGGAGCACCCGAAGAAAACTCATGCAGTCACAGGGAGAACATACAAACACTATACTGACAGCACCCATAGTCAGGATGGAACCTGGATCTCTGGCGCTGTAAAGCAGCAACTCTACCACTGTGCCATTGTGCTGCTCTTTCACTAAAACATATGCAAAACCAAAGAATGAACATTGTAAACCATCAGGTTCTTAAACACTAGACAACACTAACCTCAACAACTATGAATGTAAGGAATGTCTTTGGTTGCTTTCAGGATTGGTTCTGCACGAGTATTACAAATATGATTTGTTTTAAAGCAACATATTATCTGCGTGCATTGCATTACGGGTTATTAAGCTGCTGGAAATAAGAATTTTATTTTTCCGTTGTCAGTACATATGACAATTAAACATTGTTGACCCTTGATCTCGGTGGTTTTGGAAAGCAGGAGGCTCCTCAAACTGCGGAACATCTTGGACATTAGAGCTCACCCCCTCCATGACATACTGGTCAACCTGAGGAGTACCTTCAGCTATCATCAAACTGTACAACTGCAGTAAGGTAGACTGACTCACCCCCCCCCCCCCCCCACCCCCCTCCCCGCCACCCAATAACTGGTCACTTAAATGTCTTGTGAATGAAACATAAACCAAAGGAATAGATACATCTCAAGCCGGGTGTTGAGCAGCCAGGTTGTTATCTCTGCGTCAATGTCTGCCAGACACTGAGCTCCATTTGGTGGGTGGTAGAGCGGGCACCCAGAGATGACATGGTTGGCTGTCTGTTGTTCTGCTCCACATTCACAGGCTGGGCTCTGGTGGAGCCCCCATCTCCACACACTGGCGTTGAAACGCCCAACTCCAGTACCAAGTCTGTTGAGCTTCACACATGCTCCTCTGGGGAGGTCAGACCCTGGACAGCTTTTATCTGGTGAAGAGATAGACCTGTGTAATGGAGATGAGGTTGCCTTCCACTCCTGTGACCATGTCGTGGCTATCCAGTGTGCTTTTGGCTCAGTTGGCTGTATGGATGCTAGAAGTTGTTTACCATGTGGAGCAAAGGGGTGACGGGACTTCAGTCGGGGTGGCCTCAGCTCTCTGCTGATAGCCTGATGGAGGAGGTGATCTGGGTCCATGGCATGATGAGATAGTGCCAGAGTTGCTGCTTGCCTTCGGATCCCTGCAGGTGGAATGCCTGCAAGTATAGGGAGTTGCTCGACTGGAGTAGGTTGAAGGCACCCAGTGATGGTTCGCAAGGTGCTGTTCAGGCTCGTGTCTACCAGGCTAGTATGTCTACTTCTACTCCATACGGGTGCACAGTACGTAGCTGGGGCATACACAAGGGCTAGGGCAGAGGTGCGAAGAGTTGATGAACCGGCTCCCCAACTTGTTCCTGCGAGGCTTCGGATGAGGCCGCTACGTGCCAATACCTTGGCGGAGACCAGCCAGGTGTTGACGGAATGTAAGCGACCTGTCCAGCTTTATGCTTGATTTTAAAAAGGTGGTTATCTTTCTGCACCTTGAAATAAATTTGCATATTAGGGTGAAGTTATTAGAGATCTATCACAGTCGCTGCCACAAAAAGGCTGGCAGCATCATTAAGGACCCACACCATCCTGGCCACACACTCATCACCCCGCAACCTTCAGGTAGAAGGTACAGGAGCCTGAAGACTGCAACAACCAGGTTCAGGAATAGCTACTTCCCCACAGCCATCATGTTATTAAACTTGGCACGGACAAAACTCTGAGCATTAATAACCCATTATCTGTTATTTGCACTTCATCAGTTTATTTATTCATGTGTGTATATATTTATATAATGGTATATGGACACACTTATCTGTTCTGTAGTCATGCCTACTATGTTCTGTTGTGCTGAAGCAAAGCAAGAATTTCATTGTCCTATCAGGGACACATGACAATAAACTCTCTGGAATCTTGAATCTTGAAGCCATGTTGGAGCAGGAGAATTTCTTAGTAGTCTTCAAATACCAAAATTAAAACTGCAGATGCTGGAAACATGACACAAAATAAAAAGCTTTGGAGATGCCTACAAGGTAGGGCAGCATCTGTTGAGAGAGAGAGAGACAAAGTTAGATCAATATAGATACAAAATGCTGGAGTAACTCAGCAGGGCAGGCAGCAACTCTGGAGAGAAGGAATGAGTGATGTTTCGGGTCAAGACTCTTCTCCAGAGTCTGAAGAAGGGTCTTGACCTGAAACGTCATCCATTCCTTCTCTTCAGAGTTGCTGCCTGTCCCGCTGAGTTACTCCAGCATTTTTTTGTCTATCTTCAATTGAAACCAGCATCCGCAATTCTTTCCTACACATCTCAGATCAATTATGGATACCTGAAGCTTCAGTATGGGAAGTTCAACGACTTCAAACATTACCTCTGCTCCTCTGCCTACTGATGCTGCCGCATCTGCTGAATATTTGCTGCATGTCTTGTTTTGTTTCAGGATTGCTTGGCACTTGCTTTATCAGTGCAGCTGGTCAAACTATCACTTTTATAAACGAGGGTCTGAAGAAGGGTCTTGACCCGAAACTTCACCTTTGTCTTTTCCCCAGAGATGCTGTCTGATCTGCTGAGCTACTATGGCTTTTTGTGTCTATCTTTGGTTTAAACCAGCATCTGCAGTTCCTTTCTACACTTTTATTAACATCTTGTTCATTGCAATCTATCACTTTTATTTACAACGTATTCATCATAATCTATCACTCTTATTAATAACGTTCATCATAATATTTGACAGTGTATATATTGAAAATTAGTCTTTCATTTAGTAAAGAAGTTACCAGGATATTGTCAGATTGCATGGTGGCAGAAGCAAGTCTAACAGAAACTTTCAAAACTGAATTGAATTCAATAGTTCGATGGTACTTTCTTTGTCACGTGTAGAATGAAATTCATTTTGTATACAGTTCAGTATATCACTTAGATACATCTTACATTTCTTACTTTAACCATGAACTTCTTAAACTCCTCTACCTTGCACTGAACGTTATTCCCTTATTTACACTGTAAATGGCTCGATTGTAATCATGTTTTGTCTTTCTGCTGACTGGTTAGCACGCAGCAAAAGCTTTTAGTTCATTGTCACGTGTACTGAGAGAGAGTGAAAAGCTTTTGCTGCGTGCTAACCACCTAAACCACCTAAACTAATGTGTCACTGACATTGAGGAAATATCAACTCCATGCTTGAGATCTTGGAACAAGTGAATTTCCTGTTGGTCACTTGTTGGCCTGGAAATTACAGAGTAATTCAACATATAGTTTTACATATAGAAATTATTACTAAGTCAACAGCACCTCATATTTCTCGTGGGCAGCTTAATAATAATAATAATAATAATAATAATAATAATAATAATAATAATAATAATAATAATAATAATAATAATAATAATAATAATAATAATAATAATAATAATAATAATAATAATAATATATTTTATTGTCATTGCACATAAGCGCAACGAGATTTGGTATGCAGCTTCCAACCGATGTCATATCATAAATAACTAATAACATTTGGATTTAGATATTGATATCCCGAGAACATGGATTGTAATAGAACAGTGAAACAGTCAAAACAGTTCAACAGACTAAAGTGCAGATGTGTCTGTGCGACGTGACCATCCGAGGGAGACAGTCCAGGGGGGGTGGGGGGCACTCAGCAGGGCCGGTTCAGAGCCACTATAGCTCTGGGAATGAAGCTGTTCCTGAGTCTGGAGGTTCGGGCGTAGAAGGCCTTGTAACGTCTGCCGGAGGGAAGTAGTTCGAACAGTCCATTACAAGGGTGTGATGAGTCTTTATGGATGCTGACGGCCTTCCTGAGGCACCGTGTGTGGTAGATGCCCTCCAAGGCTGGTAGCTGTGTCCCAATAATCCTCTGCGCTCTGTGGACGACGCGCTGAAGAGCTCTCCTCTCCGCCCCCGTGCAGCTGAGATACCACATAGAGATGCCATACGTTAATATGCTCTCTGTGGTGCAGCGGTAGAACGTTGTCAGCAGCTGTTGGGGCAGACCAGTCTTTTTTAATGTCCTCAGGAAGAACAGTCGTTGCTGTGCCTTCTTGATCAGCGCAGCGGTGTTGGTGGACCATGTGAGGTCCTCTGAAATGTGAGTGCCCAGAAACTTAAAGCTGGACACTCTCTCCACACTTTCCCTGTAGATGGAGATTGGGGCGTATTCTCCATTATGGGACCTCCTGAAGTCAATAATCAGCTCCTTGGTCTTGGAGGTGTTTAGTGACAAGTTGTTACGTGCGCACCAGTCCGCCAGGTTCTGCACCTCCGCCCTACACCCTAGCGGTATGAATATTTTCTTATCTCACTTCGTAACCCTTGCTTTTCCACTCCCTCCATCCCACCCCCTTCCTAGTTCTCTGACCAGTCTGATGGTCCCCTTGATACATTTTATCTCTGTTTGCTTTGTTGTTACCTTCAATGACCAATGATCTATTGTAACAATGATCTATTCTACATTTTCCTTGTGCTTCATCCCATTTCATGTCACCTTTTCACACCTTAGCCTTCCTTATCTCTGTGTCTCTCTCTCTCCCCTGACTCACAGTCTGAAGAAGGGTCTCGACCTGAAACGTCACTCATTCCTTCTGTCCAGAGATGCTGCCCGTTTTGCTGATTTACTCAAGCATTTTGTGTCTATCTTTGGTGTAAACCAGCATCTGCAGTTCCTTCCTACATAGAAAATAGGTGCAGGAGAAGGCCATTCGGCCCTTCGAGCCAGCACTGCCATTCATTGTGATCATGGCTGATCGTCTCCAATCAATAACCCGTGCCTGCCTTCTCCCCATATCCCTTGATTCCACTAGCCCCTAGAGCTCTATCTACACTATTACTGTCAAATTTGGACACAAATACATTTTTTCAGGCTGAAATTAGCTTGCGTTGTTGATGTTTTGTTGTTAATTGAAACTGAGAATGAAACAATACAGGCAAAGACAAATTCTCCACCCGAAACGTTGCCTATTTCCTTCGCTCCATAGATGCTGCCTCACCCGCTGAGTTTCTCCAGCATTTTTGTCTACCTTCGATTTTCCAGCATCTGCAGTTCCTTCTTAAACACAGCCAAAGGCAAATTCTCAAGCGCCCATAAAAAGTGACTCATTTCCGTACACGCACTTCTTTTGTGTGGCTAAACAATTGCCTTAACTGTGCAAGTTTTATATCAAACCACAACCTCCACAAACAGTCCAATTTAATAAGAGTCTGAGTTTCTCAAATGGATTAGCTTCATTGTGTGGATAAGGGCTTTGATAGCTCTTATTCTTCAAAGTGTCAGGTTATTGGAATTCCTCGGCAGGCATGGTGCCAACTTCACCTCATTTCCAACTTGCAACAACATTGTTCCTATCTTGTGCCATTAAACCTTCGAGGTGCAGGAAAAGAGTGATAATAGCAATGCCATCTGGGATAGTCTCATGATTTAAGAACATGATCTAAGAAAGCAGCACATTTGAGGCCAATAAATAGTGGGAATGTTCCACAGAGCAGTTTGTCATTTTAAAGGTAGTTAATTTTTCAAATGAAAGACCTCCAGGATGCTATTTTGTTTAAAGCATTCATGCTGTAATTAGATGCCATTGTGGCGCATGGTTCTACTGTCTTATGATATGTGGCATCATTGTTGGCGACATTCAGGTTAATGTGAGCTTTTATAAAGGAGTCATGTTAGACTTAAAGCTTCCATGGAAAGGTTTGAACAGAATTCACAGCTGCTCATGTAATCCTTTGAGGTGAGAGCTGATTCAAGCTGAACTGATGACTGGGCTGGTTCCAGGCAGTGCTGCTTTGAAGGGCTACAGGTTGCCACTGTTATTGCACGAGAGCAATATTTTTCACGTAAGCTACTTCTAGGAAGGTATGACATTTAGTGACACTGGTTTTGATAGAGTGACTGAAGCTGAAAATGGTATTGGGGGTTGCTAACCTTGTAAAATCGCACATTTGTGTTTCATTCCATTTAGTACATGTTGTATGAAGGATGTTATTTCACGAATGTTGGACACAACTCAATGAGCTCTGCTTAATTCATACTTTGATTAGTACATTAGTTGATTAGAAATCTTACTTTAATTTCTTGATTAGTACGGGTGTCAGGGGTTATGGGGGAAGGCAGGAGAATTAGGTTAAGAGGGAGAGATAGATCAGCCATGATTGAATGGCAGAGTAGACTTGATGGGCCAAATGGTCTAATGCTGCTCCGATCACTTATGACTTTTTTGCCTGGGATTAGTTTGCAGGTTATTATGAAAACCTCAGCTGAAATGTCAAATGATACTTAACAACCTCGTAAAGAGGAGCTTTAAAAAAAGAAACATAAATGGAATTGAGAAATGAAAGCTGGGAGCATGAATGAAACTAGAATCATGACTTGTGAGAAATGAAAGAAAGATTTCAAAAGGAATGATAAGTTACAACAGGTTTCTCAAACTTTAACCTATTTATAGTAGGCAAGAATGAACAAGTTGATAAAGCTGTCAGTAGAGAAAAATGTTGGATGAATTTTAAAATTTGGCTTTAACGTGTTTATTCAAAATTGCAAAAAAATACCTTTGCAGAGTATTTGACATTTTTTCAAACCATTCTATCGAGAAATGGAACATGAAGGTTGAAACTGTATATCATATCTGCATATTTGAGGAGCAGCAGATTGGTGTGCTGAAAATTATCAATCGATTTTAAGGTGAAGGAAATGATTTAATAGGAATCTGAGGGGCAACTTTTTCACACAAAGGGTGGTGAGTGTATGGAACGAGCTGCCAGAGGAGATTGTTGAGGCAGGGACTATCTCAACGTTTAAGATACAGTTAGATAGACACAAAAAGCTGGAGTAACAGCGGGACAGGCAGTATCTCTGGAGAAAAGGAATGGGTGACGTTTCAGGTCGAGACCCACAGTTAGACAAGTACATGGATAGGACAGGTTTGGAGGGACATGGGCCAAATGCAGGCAGGTGGGACATGTTGGCAGGTGTGGGCAAGTTGGAGTGAAGGGCCTGTTTCCACACTGTATGACTCTATGATCTTATAACTCAACGATACTGAAATTATTATTGTAATATTTGGACTTGTATATTCATGATTTAATTTAATTTCATTTGAATTTAATTGAATTGAATTGAATTGAGTTTCCTTTATTGTCATTCAAACAAGTTTGAATGAAATTTCGTACCATGCAGTCATGACAAAAAAAAGCAACAGAACACACAATGAACACAATTTAACACAAACATCCATCACAGTGCATCTCCAGGCACCTCTTCACAGCGATGGAAGGCAAAAAGTCTTATCTACAGATGCTACAGAAACAGTTGAAATGTATCTAAAAACAATGAAAGAATTTAGGACTAAAGTAGAAGAGTTTTGCTTGAAACTTAATGCAGATCATTAAATACAGGTCTTCTGTCAGGTGTTTGAAAGTTTTCTAGCATTCCACTTTTGTAGGGGAAAGGAGATCTGATAAATTAACCTGGGAATTACAGTTTTATTTCCTTAATACCAATCGCAGGAAAAGCTTGGAGTTAATTATAAAGGAAAAAGTTGAGACACAAGGAAAAAGCCTGAGGGTGATAAAACTAAACCAGTACAGATTTATGAAAGGCAGGCCTAAAAAAAATGATGGGAATTCTTTGAGGATGTAACAGAATTGGTGGAGCATGACAATAATGTGTTGCTTGTTACACATCTAAACTTGCAGAAATCATTTAATGAAGTGTCTCACAAGAAACGTAGTTATCAAAAAGCTTTTGGAATATAGGAAGCTGTGCTAAATTTAATGAAAAAGTTCTAAATGACAGGAAATGAAGTTTTCCCTTTGTCTACGATGTAATTTTCAAACAGTCCAATGACCTTAGCTTTAGTACTTGGACCCACTGTGAATGTCTGCTTGTTGCTTTTAATGGAGTGCAAAACTCCTATTGATCTGGAGAGACACAGTAAATAGTAGCCAGAGAGAGGTGTTGTAGTAAAAACAATAGAACTGCATTTTCAATAACTCCAATCATTGGACTGAATCATTTGAAAGTAACATCGTAGAGAAAGGGCGAATATCATTTCCTGTCATTTTCATTAAATTTTTAAATATGTTAAAGATTGTAAGTATAGGCAAAGGGAATCAAACATGCCTTGGAATTTGATGGCTTGAATGTTGATGAGTGTATGACTATAACTTGGGCAATAGAATATGTGGACCTAAATCATAAGGATTCATAAATAGATTCTTTAATGTTCTGTGTTCTGTTTCACAGAGACATGGCTCATCCCCAGCTCCCTAGACTCAGAGGTCCAGCCTGAAGGTTTCTCCATCCACCGCATGGACCGTACACTGGCATCTGGGAAAGGGAGAGGAGGGGGCGTCTGCGTGGTGCTCAGACGTGGCAGTCCTATCAAACTCCTGCTCTCCGCACCTCGAACATCTGGCGGTGAAGTGCCGTCCCTTCTACCTCCCAAGGGAATTCACCTCCATCATCCTGACTGCGGTCTACATCCCACCCCAGGAAGATGTCCATCTGGCACTGGGGGAGCTGTACGCCGTGGTCAACAAGCACCATACGGTTTACCCTGAGGCATTTACCACCATTGCTGGGGATTTCATCAAAGCCAACCTGAAGAAATCGCTCCCTAACTTCCACCAACATGTCTCCTGCAGCACCAGAGGACCAAACACTCTTGACCACTGCTACACCACAATCACGAATGCCTATCGTTCTATCCCTCGCCCTCACTTCGGTAAATCTGACTATTCAGCTGTGTTGCTTCTTCCTGCCTACAGGCATCAACTGAAGAGCGCACCCCCAGAAGTGAGGACTGCACAGAGCTGGTCGCGGGAGGCAGAGGAACAACTCCAGGACTGCTTGGAGTCTGTAGAGTGGGCAATATTCAAGGACTCGGGAATGGATCTGAATGAATACGCCACAGTCGTTACAAACTTCATAAGGAAATGTGTGGAGGACTGCGTCCCAACAAAAACCTTCCGAGTAGTTCCCAGATCGACCGATTGACCAAATGGTGCCAGCACAACTACCTGGCTCTCAACACCAGCAAAACCAACAAACTGATTGTGGACTTTGGAAGGGGTAGGATGGGGACCCACAGTCCCATTTATATCAATGGTGGAAAGGGTCAAGAACTTAAAATTCCTGGGCGTGCATATTTCCGAAGATCTTTCCTGGACCCAGCACACTGATGCAATTATAAAGAAAGCACATTAGCGCATCTACTTCCTGAGAAGATTACGGAGAGTCGGTATGTCAAAGAGGACTCTCTCGAACCTTTACAGGTGCACGCTAGAGAGCATGCTGACTGGCTGCATCGTGGCCTGGTACGGCAACTTGAACGTCCAGGAGCGGAAAAGACTGCAGAAAGTTGTGACCACTGCCCAGTCCATCACCGGCTCTGACATCCCCACCATCGAAGGGATCTATCGCAATCGCTGCCTCAAAAAGGCTGAACAACATCATCAAGGACCCAAACCATCCTGGCCACACACTCGTCTCTCCGTTGCCATTGGGAAGAAGGTACAGGAGCTTGAAATCTGCATCATCCAGGTTCAGGAACAGCCACTTCCCCACAGCCATCAGGCTATTAAACACAACCATATAGGGCTCTGGTAAGACCACATCTGGAGTATTGTGTACAGTTTTGGTCTCCTAATTTGAGGAAGAACATCCTTGTGATTGAGGCAGTGCAGCGTAGGTTCACGAGCTTGATCCCTGGGATGGCGGGACTGTCATATGAGGAAAAATTGAAAAGACTAGGAGTTTAGAAGGATGAGGGGATATCTTATAGTAACATATAAAATTATAAAAGGACTGGACAAGCTAGATGCAGGAAAAATGTTCCCAATGTTTGGCAAGTCCAGAACTTGCCCAACATTCTTAGAATAAAGCCGCAGTCTTAGAATAGAGGGGAGGCCATTTAAGACTGAGGTGAGAAAAAACTTTTTCACCCAGAGAATTGTGAATTTGTGGAATTCCCTGCCACAGAGGGCAGTGGAGACCAAATCACTGGGTGGATTTAAGAGAGAGTTAGATAGAGCTCAAGAGGCTAGTGGAATCAAGGGATATGGGGAGAAGACAGGCACGGGTTATTGATTGGAGACGATCAGCCACGATCACAATGAATGGCGGTGCTGGCTCGAAGGGCCGAATGGCCTCCTGCACTTATTTTCTATTTTCTATAATATCAAATAAGCTCTGAACAATAACAGTTTATTATTACTATTGCACTTTATCTGTTTATTTATGGTGTATATGGTCTATGGTCTATAGACACACTGAGCTTTATATCCCATTCTGTACTGTTTACATATTCTGTTGTGCTGCAACAAGTAAGAATGTCATTGTCCTATCTGGGTCATATGACAATGAAACTCTCTTGACTAATTTTGTGGAGTTGTTTTGAATAAATAAGATTCGCATCAATATTCTACACTGATTTTTAGTTTAGGTTAGTTTCGAGATGTAGTGCGGAAACAGGCCTTTCGGCCCACCGGGTCCGCGCCGACCAACGATTCCCACATATTAACACTATCCTACACACAAACTAGGGACCATTTTTACATTTACAAAGCCAATTTACCTACATACCTGGACGTCTTTGGAGTGTGGGAGGAAACCGAACATCTTGGAGAAAACCTACGCAGGTCACGGGGAGAACGTACAAACTCCGTACAGACAACACCCGTAGTCGGGATCGAGCCTGGGTCTCCGGCACTGCAAATGCTGTAAGGCAGCAGCAACTTGCTGGTTTGTGAAGGATTGCAGCAGGATCTGGATCATTTGGCCAGGTGGGCTGAGGAATAGTTGATGGAATTTAACACAGAGAAATGAGAGGTGTTGCATTTTTGGAAGTCTAAAGTGGGCAGGATGTACAGTGAATGGTAGGCCTCTGGGTAGTGTTGTGGAGCAGAGCAGGTGCATGGTTCCTTGAAAGTGGAGTCACAGGTAGATAAGGTGGTCATAAAGGCTTTTGGCACATTGGCCTTCATCAGTCAGAGTATAGAGTATAGAAGTTGGGAGGTCATGTTGCAGTTGCCTAAGATGTTGGTGAGACCGCATTCGGAATATTGTGCTCAGTTCTGGGCACCATGTTATAAGAAAGATATTGTCAAGCTTGAAAGGGTTCAGAGAAGATTCACGAAGATGTTGCCAGGACTAGAGGATGTGAGCTATAGGGAGAAGTTGAGTAGGCTGGGTCTCTATTCCATAGAGCACAGGAGGATGAGGAGTGATCTTATAGAAAGGTGTACAAAATCATGAGAGAAATAGATCGGGTAGATGTCTCTTGTCCAGAGTGGGGGAATAGAGGACAAGAGGCCATAGGTTCAAGTTGAAGGGGAAATTATTTAATAGGAATCTGAGGGGTAACCTTATCACACAAAGGGTTGTGGATGTATGCAACAAGCTGCCAGATGAGGTAGTTGAGGCTGGGACTGTCCCAATATTTAAGAAACAGTTAGACAGGTACATGGCTAGGACAGGTTTGGAGGGAGATGGACCAAGTGCAGGCAGATGGCACTATTGTAGCTGGGACATGTTGGCCAGTGTGGGCAAGTTGGGCTGAAGGGCCTGTTTCCACGCTGTATCTGTAACTCTATGACTCCATAACTCTACCACCGTGCCACCGTGCTGCCAATTTGTTTGGTAGATGTGTTCCCAAGATTGGTCAGCTTCTTTGGAGAATTCAGTACGCTTTACGGGCAATAGGGACAGAGAGCATGGCTTTGTGCTGGGAAGGTCATGTCTCACAAACTGGATTGAGCTTTTTGGGCAAGGCAATAAAGATGATCGATGAGGATAGAGCAGTGAATGTCGTCTACATGGATTTGACCAAAGTATTTGACAATGCCGTAGGAAACATGCTGGTGGTAGTTCGGAAATGATTTCTTCAAACTAGCCTTGTTGAAGTCTCCGGCTATGATGGGAAATGCGTTGAAGTTTGGTGTTTGTTGACCATGACACGCAGCTCCTTCAGTGCCAGCAGGATGTTTTCTTGGGATGGAATGTCGACTATGGTCATGATGAAAGAGATGAGTTCCCTCGGGAGGTAAAAGGGGCATCACTTTATTGGGAGGTACACAAAAATGCTGGAGAAACTCGGCGGGTGCAGCAGCATCTATGGAGCGAAGGAAATAGGTGACGTTTCTCCAGCATTTTTGTGTACCTTCGATCTTCCAGCATCTGCAGTTCCTTCTTGAACACTTTATTGGGAGATGTTCGCGGTGCGGGGTGCAGGAAGTGGACACGATAACTACGTCTGAGAACCACTAAGGGTTTACTGTGAGGCTGATGGTGCCACCCTGCCTTTTGCTGCTGAAGTCATCCAGTCCATGCCAATGCAAAGAGCAACCTTCATGCTGGAGGGCTGAGTCTGGAAAGCTATGTGTGAGTCATGTCTCTGTGAAACACAACACTCTGTGATAATCTCTTTCTTCTGTGCGCCACCTGCAATTTAAACTAATTTGTTTTCTTGCTCTTCCAGTTCTGACAAAGGATTTCAGCCTGAAATGTTAATTTTGTTTCTCTTTCCACAATGGCCTGACCTACTGAGAGTTTACAGCTCATTTCCTGTTGTCCTTTGTGCTCAAATATGATTGAATGCTTTCAATTTGAAAGTTAAATTAGCTTTCTTTTTTTTCTGGGCTTGTGAATTATACACATATAGAAGCATTTAATTTCTGTCGAAGATAGACACAAAATGCTGGAATAACTCAGCAGGACAGGCACTATCTCTGGATAGAAGGAATGTGTTACATTTCGGGTTGAGACCCTTCTTCAGACTGATCAATTTCTGTGATATTTTTATAGTCAATAATCCAATGGTTCAATGGTTTCTATATGGTCACATGTATCGGTGCAGTGAGATGTATTTTTTATATACAGCAATATGTCCGGCAACACAGAGCTGTACAGTGCAGCCAGGCCCGACCTGAAGAGGGGCATCAGGAACGCCAAAACAGCCTATAAGCGAAGGATTGAGATTCACTTCAACAACCCAGACTCCCGTCGCGTATATGCAAGGTATACAGCACATCACCAACTACAAAAACAATACCAACTCATCCAGCAGCAACATCGGAAATAGTGCCAAGTTCTGAAGTAGACAGCCATAACCTGCCTCAACGATTGCAGGCCGGTTGCACTAACACCAATAATCATGAAGTTCCTGGGGAGATTGGTCCTTAAGCACATAAGGTTGCTCTCCCATCAACCCTGGATCCACACCAATATGCGTACAGAGCAAACAGATCAACAGATGACGCCATTGCCACTGCCCTCCATACTGTACTGCTTCACCTAGAACAACGGGGAGCATACACACGACTGCCATTTGTGGATTACAGCTCTGCATTCAACACAATCGTACCCAGTAGACTGGTCTCCAAGCTGTCCGACCTAGGCTTCCAACACAACATCTGCCTCTGGATTAAGGACTTCCTAACGGACCGGCCGCAGTCAGTGAGGATGGGACCCCACCACTCCTCTACTCTGTCACTCAGCACAGGGGCTCCACAAGACTGTGTGCTGAGCCCCCTCCTCTACTCCCTCTATATCTATGACTGCAAACCGACCCACAGCACAAACACTATCATTAAATTTGCAGACGACAAAACAGAGGCGGGGCTGATCACTGAGGGTGATGAGTCAGTTTACAGAGAGCAGGTACAGAGGTTAATAGGCTGGTGCTCAGAGAACAACTTAGCACTCAATACCAAGAAAACAAAAGAGCTCATAATTGATTCAGGAAGAAGCGGGGTGACCATCCCCCACTGCACATTAACGGAGAAAGAATGGACAGTGTCTCCAGTTTCAGGTTCCTGGGCACCCACATCTCAGCAGATCTCAGGCGGTCAACTAACACACACTCCCTGGGAAAGAAGGCCCAACAACGGCTTTACTTCCTAAGATCACTCAGGAAAGTCAACTTGCCACAACAGCTGCTGGTGTCCTTCTACCGTTGCTCCACAGAGAGTGTCCTGACACGTGGCATCCTGGTGTGGTACGGCAACCGTTCTGCAGCTGACAAGAAGGCTCTGCAGAGAGTCATCAATACAGCCCAGAAGATCACCAACACACACCTGCCCAAAGATCTTATAGCAGAGCAAGATAGGTTACTCTCACGCAAACGTGTAGTACGTTCATGGGCGGATTCATGGGCGATTTTATGACTCATTTTAGCAACCTGCCCCCGCCATCTTGTTCCGCCATTTTGCTCCGCCCTCTTGCTTCCGGCCAAAGATTGGATCCGCAGCGGGGAGAAGGAGTGCGCGGCCCGGGGCAGCGGGGAGAGAGAGTGCGGGGCAGCGAGGAGAAGGAGTGCGGGGCAGCGAGGAGAAGGAGTGCGGGGCAGCGAGGAGAGGGAGTGCGTGGCCCGGGGCAGCGGGGAGAGAGAGTGCGCGGTCCGGGGCAGCGAGGAGAGTGTGTGTGAAATTGCGGGGAGGTTTACAATGTTTCTTATTTAATGTCCCTTGTCTAGTCTGAAATAAAGTTCATTATTGGATCAGAAGAAATATAATTGTGTGTGTTATATGATTATATACATTTATATAATTTTCATGTATGTGTGTTTATAAACATTTTATTCTTTAACAAGAACTAACAGAATTATGAATCTAACCCTATATCACACACACAAACTTCCCCCGCAATGTCAATCACCCTGCGAGTCGGGTCGGTTCCGGTTACTACAAAATCAACTCAAACACTGCTTGTGAACCATTTAAAAAGAAATGATTTAAAAAACATTAAAAAAGACAATTACCAGAATCAAATTTTATTCTTGACAAGAAGTATGAACTGACAGATTTATGAATCTAACCCACACAAACTGTTGCCCCGCAACATTGATTACACTGCGAGTCGGGTCGGGTCAGGTAGGCTCAGGTTACTAAAATGGGCGTGGAAAAATTCCCATGATCCCCTCCATAGCGTACTACACGTCAGTCCATTGCATTTCGCAGGAGTAGCCTATCTTGCTCCGCTATAGGATCTTTGCACCTGCCTGCCCTGGAAGAGATCTATAGCTATCGTTGTCTGCAGAAGGCATCACGCATCCTAAAGGACTCATCTCATCCCACACATCACTTGTTTGCCCTTCTGCCCTCAGGAAAGTGTTACAGGTCCATCAAATCACACACCACAAGATTAACAAACAGTTTATACCCCAAGGCCATCACCTCTCTGAACTCTGCAATGAACACACAGCCCCCATAGCCAATATTTTGTACTGCCACAACACTGTTCTGTGAAATATTGCACATTCTGACGATGTTTTTCTTGCCGTTTTTGCTGTTTTCATTGTCGTCAATATTTATCTGATACGTTGGCGCTCCGCTCGGGCAGTGCGCCTGAAATTTTGTTGTATGTATTTACAATGACAATAAATTGTATTATTATTATTATCAGCAAGCCAATCCCCGTAACTCAGCACAATCACCACGGTCAGTACAGTGTGAACAGAACAGCCCACTGAGTCCATGTGCAAGAGGTGCCATGTTCGTACCATTTTACAGTCCCAGCTGCAGCTGTTCACAAAGGTCCATTGCAGCTGTCGCCTCCATTCCGGTCGTCCCTCTCCACGCCCGGCCCCCTTCAGCCCTCGTTCCCCAGGGGTGGGTGGTTCCAGCAGCCGACCTCGAGGGTGCAGAGGGTAAGACACTCTGGTTCCTCTCACCGGACTCTTAGTCCAACGTCTGTTGCCATTGCCATCTCCCTCCACCCCCTCTCTGATTCCCGGTCCACGGGGTGAGCAGGGGCCAGGCTCGGCGGCCTTCCCTCTGCAGGTGAGCCGGGCCTGCTGTTGGGATACAGCCATGGCTCGTCAGGACACTGGGCCAAGGCCCAGGCTGCTGCAGGCCCCCCCATGGCCCTCTCCACCGTCCAGCCCCAGGCTGCTGCAAGGCCCTCAGCGGCCCTCTCCACCGTCCAGCCCCAAGCTGCTGCAAGGCCCTCAGCGGCCCTCTCCACCGTCCAGCCCCAGGCTGCTGCAAGGCCATCAGCGGCCCTCTCCACCGTCCAGCCCCAGGTTGCTGCAAGGCCCTCAGCGGCCCTCTCCACCGTCCAGCCCCAGGTTGCTGCAAGGCCCTCAGCGGCCCTCTCCACCGTCCAGCCCCAGGCTGCTGCAAGGCCCTCAGCGGCCCTCTCCACCGTCAAGGCCCAGGCTGCTGCAGGGCCCTGTACATTTGGAATGATGTTTACATAATGGATGCTGGATCATCAGGAACATTATTGTTTGTTGATTTCCTGCTCAGAAATCCCATTTCCTCTTTCAACAGAGTAGTTCTCCCAAGAGTCCTGCCAAATATTTATCCATCTACCAATGCCACCAAAACAGTTTAGCTGCTCATAGGTAAACAAAAATGCTGGAGAAACTCAGCAGGTATGGCAGCATCTATGGAACAAAGGAAATAGGCAACATTTTGGGTCGCGACCCTTCTTTAGACTGATGTGAGGGTGGGGGCGCGGGAAGATGAAAGGAAGGGGTGGAGCCAGTGGGTTGAGGGAGAGATGAGAAGGGAGGAGAAAGTAGGGACTACCTGAAATTAGAGAAGTCAATGTTCATACCGTTGGGGTGCAAACTACCCAAGCGAAATATGAGGTGCTGCTCCTCCAATTTACGGTGGTGCTCACTCTGGCCATGGAGAAGGCCCAGGACATAAAGGTTGGATTCAGAATGGGAGAGGGGAGTTGAAGTGCTGAGCCACAGGGAGATCAGGTTGGTTATTGCGAACCGAGCGGAGGAGTTTGGCGAAGCGATCGCCAAGCCTACGCTTGGTCTGCTCATACATAATCTTTTGGTGAGTGTGAGACTTTTACAAGAGAAAATTTGTCATTGCCTTTCTTCTGGTATAATAGGAAATCAAACTTAAAAAAAAAAGAAATTTATTATTTATAAAATGTATTGGGCCGTATTAAGAAATATATTAGATAAATGACTGATATTTCCATGTTCAACTCTTTCAATGCAGCTTTGTGTTTCAACAACTTTTATAATATGAATCAGGATTTTTGTGCACTCAATGAAGGGAGCTAATGTTAAAATGCTGTATATATAAATCCATAAACTAAGTGAATTTGAACTGTTTATTAAAAAGTACACAACCTAATTTATGAACCTTTCACAGTTTATCAAAGTGCATTTAATAGGTGTCACATCATCCGAGGACGTACACTCCATTGAGGATAAATGGGGATCCTGTGGATAGGGTAAACTGTTTTAAATATCTGGGAGTCCACATCTCCGAGGATATGACATGGGCATCACACGCCTCAGCACTCGTGAGTAAGGCAAGGCAGCGCCTTTACCACCTCAGGCAATTGAGGAAATTCAGAGTGTCTCCGAGGATCCTCCAGTGCTTCTACGCAGCGGCGGTGCCAAGCATCTTGTCCGGGAACATTACCATCTGGTTTGGGAATTGCTCTGCCAAGGACAAGAAGGCTCTGCAGAGAGTAGTGCGTTCGGCCGAACGCACTATGGGAACTTCACTTGCCCCCCTGCAGGAACTATACATCAGGAGGTGCAACTCCAGAGCCAACAATATCATGAGAGACCCCTTCCACCCCTGCAACGGACTGTTCCAGCTGCTACGGTCAGGCAAACGCCTCCGTTGCCATGCGATGAGAACGGAGAGGTTGAGAAGGAGTTTCTTCCCAGAGGCCATTCGGACTGTAAACGCCTATCTCACCAGGGACTAACTCTACTGAACGTTTTTCCTTCCATTATTTATTATGTAAAAGAATATGTGTGTTATGATTGTGTTTATAGTTTGTTTGGTTGTTTGGTTGTTTGTCTTTTGCACAAAAGTCCGCGAGCATTGCCACTTTCATTTCACTGCACATCTCGTATGTGTATGTGACAAATAAACTTGACTTGACTTGAAATCAAAAGGTACTTGAAGTACTTGAGAAAGTATGTACATCTGGTTGTTCCAATATAGAGCTTTGATGTGACAGATAAAGTGAATTAATTTAATAATTCACACAATTTATGCAAACTCCAGCATGCAGCCTTAAATACTTTGAGATGTGAAACACCTTAAGTGCAAGACTTCATGAGTTTTGATTGTAGCCCTTACTTAAACTATGTTTACACAAGGGAAAAGAAGTGAATTAGGATCAGCTGGATTTGTCAACTTGTGTGGCCTCAATTTACACACACACTCTGTGGATAGTTTGGATTGAAGATTGATCAGTTTACATTTGAGTTGTGTAATTCAATGATGGCATCGATCAACAAAATTGGCATTTGAGTTGCTGTACAGCTCATGACATCAACCTTATTAAACCTTCTTAAGGAACAAGCAATCCGAAATGCCATGCTAATTCTCTGCTATATTTGGCCCGGATCAGATCAAATCTCCATCACTTCAGATGTCCTTCACTACTATTTACTGACAGTAGCGGAATGAGCCATTCAAGCTGTTATCATCCCAGATGTGGAATACCAGGTGAATTTTCTTCAATGGAGCTGTTGCTGCTACTGGCAATGCTAGAGAAATGCAAGACTAACCCTTTTGTTTAAATGTAATTTAAAAAAACACAATGCATTTGTCAGCCAGAAAAAAAGAAAATCTCATTTGTGCAAAATAAACTTTTGAATGATGCAAACTTTTAAATCTGGTGCCAAATAAAGTGATATGACCAGAAATGTGCTTGACGTTCCTTGTCAATTAGATTAAAAGGTGGAAGAATATGGAATTATCTCCTCAAGGATACTTTGGCTGTTGGGATAATTGGTAATTGGGATCAAATGATTTTTTGTGGTAAAGGTGATGGCATTGGGACAAGTAAATGGGAATGAAATACAGATTGGCCATACTTAATTGACTGAGGAAGGCCTGACGGGCGGTATGGGTTACCCCAGCTTCTAATGCCCTGAATGTTCTGTAGATGTGACATGAATCACATGGCTTTCATGGGAATGCAAGCTTCCTATCATTAACAGATCCAGTCATGCAGGAAAATATGCTTGCGATGTTTGCCGTGAAAAAAAAAATGACATCAAAAACCAATATCAGTGTGTAAAATACAATTTGTGGGTGGGCCTGTATCTCTAAACTAAAACAAAGATAATTCATGTTGTAAGCATTTGCTCATTGAATGGCCTACATTATCGAGTCCAGGGCCTGCACAGGTTCATATATAGCATTCAGTAGTCATGCAACAGCGAGCCCTTTCTATGCCATTAACAATATGCTTGTTTATTGAACCGGGAGTTTAAAATGAAATGCAGAGCATCCATAGGATGTTTAAATGCTTTTATCTATTGTCAATCAATCAATCAATCAACCTTTATTGTCATCTTGCAAAGCAACAGTTGTACAGTGCAAAATGAGAAGACGTTTCCCAGGGAATACCGGAGCATCGCACATGAAACTTAAACATTTCACACATAATAACAGTAAAAACAATCCAGTCCCTGATGAAACAGTATAAATAATTAAAAGCAGATACAACATTAAAATACAGTAAAAACAGTCATTAAAATGTCCAGGGCAGCTGATTTGAGTGGCCAGTGCCGGAGTTATTAAAATGTCAGTGCAAAGCAGCAGAATCAGGTGGAGTGACTGTTTAGCAGCCTCACAGCCTGTGGCAGGAAGCTGTTTAGCAGTCTTGTAGTCCGGGCTTTGATGCTACGGTATCTCTTGCCTGATGGCGGGAGATTCAGGTGTGAGTGGAGGGGGTGCAGTTTGTCCTTAGCTATTCCCAGAGCTTTTTTCAGACAGCGGCTCTGGAACAGTTCTAGTACCGAGGGTAGGGAGACGTCAATGATTCTCTCTGCTCCCCTCACTACCTTCTACAGAGCCTTCCTGTCTGAGCAGTTACAGGTGGAGTACCACGTGTTCATGCAGTACGTGAGTACAGACTCCACCGTGCCCCTGTAAAAAGTCCTGAGGATGTTGGTGGGGAGTGAGGCCTGTTTGAGTTTCCTCCGGTAGTGGCCATTTTTATAATGATAATTGTTGCGCAGATATTTTCTAAACTGCTTACTGAGGGTAAGAATCTAAGGATTCAGATAAGGGATGAATTTTGCTTCTCAAATATTCTTAATCTAATATGTATTTTCCTAACAAACCCAAGATAGACACAAAATGCTGGAGTAACTCAGCGGGACAGGCAGCATCTCTGGAGAGAAGGAATGGGTGGCTTTTCAGGTCGAGACCCTTCTTCACTAACAAACCACATAACTCTGCAATCCGACGAGATATGTATGCTGGCCTGAGGAACATTTGTTGATTTACAAACTGCGATACAACTGGTATGGAAATGTCACAGGGTTGTGGAAACAATGATTAAACGAGTGCCCTCAACTCACCATTACATCATCGGTGAACCACAAAATCATTCACAGTCTACAACTATTTGTATTAGAGTGCATACAAATAGATTTACATAAATGATACAACAGATATACTAAAAGACAACAGAAGCTGAGATTGTTTGCTTAAAGCGGAGGGAGATAAAAGGGATATTTAACAAATATCCCCAAAATAAATTTAGAATATTGACTGGAAACTACCAAATTGTCTTTCTTTGGGTAAGTTGCAGTACACACCCAGAGATCAGATCAGACAATCTGTGCATCATTTTTGCATTAAGTTCTGTTAGTTTGAAGAGTTGTATTCATGACCGTTGGCTCGTTTTTGTCATGGGATTGTGCGTTGCTGGTGGGCCATGGCACTTTTCCTTTGCATGCTGAGAAGGAAGATAGTCATGACTTCTTCTTCTTCTTCTGTCATATGCCTTTTAGACCTGCAGCTCCGTTGAGGTGAGCCAGGCCAACGTGTCATCGTCCAGGTCAATCAGACCTTGTTCACCATTCGGTGGCCGGTGTTTGAGGCAATTGGTGACTATGTGCTCCACTGTCTGTGTTGGGTCCCCACACTTGCAGGAGACGCTGTCCACGAGGCCCCATCTCTTCATCGCTACTCCATAGCGTCCGATGCCTGTCCTCAAGCGGTTGAGGGTTGTCCACTGCTTTCAGGGCAGGTCCTGGCCAGGGATGCCCATGGGGTCATTGATGTAATGGTGTAGCCTAGATGGTTCCGCTGACTTCCACTGGTCTCTCCATCTCGTCTTGACCCAGGCGGCCTTAGAAACGTCAGCCGGTGTTATGCAGAGCAGCTCTTGGGCTTGCGTGGCAAAGGGGCGCCGTGACTTGAGGCACACTCGTCGTGGTTTTCTCTGTGATGATCTGATGGAGGAGGTGGGATTCACTGGTCTGTGCCTTTCGAGAGAGGGCCAGCGTGGCTGCTTCTCGTCTGATGTTGGCTGGGGCGATGCCAACGAGGACAGGCAGTTGGTTTACTGGGGTGGCTCGTAGGCATCCGGAGACAGTCCACAGGGCGCTGTTGAGGGCAGCATCCAGCTTCTTGGCGTGAGGGCTACGGCACCAGACCGGGGCGCAGTACTCGGCGGGAGAACACCAGGGCCACTGTGGACATGCGCAGTGTCTTCATCGTGGCTCCCCTTGTGGTGCCGGCTAGGCGGCGTATCAGTGTGGCACGGGCGCTTGTCTTTGCCTTGGCACCTTCCAGGTGTTGTTTGAATGACAATGTTCTGTTGAGCTTCACACCGAGGTACGTGGGGACGGGCTGGGACCATAACCGGGCGTTATCCACCATGACGTTCATCTCGCGGGTCGCTTCCCTGTTGTTGAGGTGGAACATTGAAGATGTTGTCTTACCCATGCTGAGCTTAAGGAGCCAGTTCCTCAGGTATGAAGACAGGATGTTCATGTCTTCAGAGAGGCCCTCTTCTGCTGCTTCCCAGGATTCCTGTTAAATAGTCTTGACGAAGGGGAGGAAATAAAGGGCTCAGCAATGGTGGCAAAGAGATGTTCAAAAATTAGAGCTTGGACATGGAGCTATGGACAGTTACATTAAGAGTGTGGATTTGTAGTTTGAGCACATGTCAGCTCAAGCCTTGGGATTAGTTAACTGTTTGAATTCAAGTAAATTAAAACAAATAAAGTGGACCAACAGAGTTTGGATTCCCAGTTCTTGAACAAAACACAACGTTTAAGAAACAGTTAGACGGGTACATGGATAGGACAGGTTTGGAGGGATATGGACCAAGCGCAGGCAGGTGGGACTAGTATAGCTGGGACATGGTGGCTGGTGTGGGCAAGTTGGGCCGAAGGGCCTGTTTCCACACAGTATCACTCTATGACCCTATGATTCATTGACAAAGTGCTGGACCAATTTAACGGCAACATGTGTGAAGGAAATGGACGGACGATATTTTGGGTTGGGACCCTTGGTTGGGGAAGTTGGGAAAGAGGTGGCGGCAGGACAAAGCCTGGCAAATGATTGTGTATGAAGGAACTGCAGATGTGGGTTTACACCGAAGATAGACAACAAAAGCTGGAGTAACTGTGCGGGACAGGCAGCATCTCTGGAGAAAAGGAATGGGTGACATTTCAGGTTGAGACTCTTCTTCAGACAAGTCTCTGGAGAAAAGGAATACAGTCGGTGACATTTTGGGTGAGAGGAATAGGCGACCCGAAACGCCACCTATTGCTTTTCTCCAGAAATGCTGCCTGACGCATTGAGTTACTCTAGCTTTTTGTGTCTTATCTCCTGGCAATTGATAGTTGGATACAGGTTAGGGGGCTCTGAATGGCCGATGGGTGGAGTAAGTGGCAGAGGTGGGAAGTGAACAGCAGACAAAAGGTGTTCAAAAGGGAACTGCAGATGCTGGAATATCGAAGGTACACAAAATTGCTGGGGAAACTCAGCGGGTGCAGCAGCATCTATGGAGCGAAGGAAATAGGCGACGTTTCGGGCCGAAACCCTTCTTCAGACAAAAGGTGTCAGATAAGGAGAGAAGAGGCGTGGGGAATAGGTGGAAGGAGACAGTGGTGTGGGGAGAGAGGGGGGGAATGAAAGAGAAATTAGGAACTTGGAAGTGGGAGATGAGTTCAAGTTCAAGTTCAAGTTTATTGTCATGTGTCCCTGATAGGACAATGAAACTCTTGCTTTGCTTCAGCGCACATAACATAATAGGCATTGACTGCAAGATGAATGTTTGAAAGAGGAGAAAAGAGCAAGGGGAGTGGAGATAGAGGAAGAAATGAGTATGCATCATGGTGAGGGGAGCACACAGCGAAGACAGAGGGGCTGTCACTTGAAATTGGGGAATTCAATGTTGTTGGGTTGTGAAATATTGATTGTTCTTGACTGGATTTGATTTGGGATGTGTCATTCAAGGTCAAGCAGTGGTATAGAAGTCTGGTTGTTCCAAGAAGTCTCAGCTTTGGTACCACCTAGAACAAAGCTACGTTCCTGGCCAACACGTCAGAAGAGAATTACATGATGTCATCCCATGTATGGAATGAGTAGATTAACATACAGTATGACGAGCATTTGTCGGCACTGGGTCTGTACTCACTGGAGTTTAGATGAATGAGGGGGCAACTCATTGAAACATACAGAATAGTGAAAGGCTTGGATAGACTGGATGTGGAGAGGATGTTTCCTAGTGGGAGAGTCTAGGACCAGAGGTCATAGCCACAGACTTAAAGCTCCTTCTTTTAGGAAGGAGATGAGGAGGAATTTCTTTAGTCAGAGGGTGGTGAATCTGTGGAATTCTTTTCCACAGAAGGCTGTGGAGGCCAAGTCAGTGGATATTTATACTAGAGATAGATAGATTCTTGATTAGTGCAGGTGTCAGAGGTTATGGGGAGAAGACCAGAGAATTGGGTTGGGAGGGAGAGATAGAGCACCCATGATTGAATGGCAGAGAAGACTTGATGGGCCGAATGGCCTATTTCTGCTCCTGTCACTTATGACCTTATGACCTTATGTATGTCAGATGTGGAAATTCGTGCTGGTGTCATTTTCACTTGTGATCGAAATGTCCAAAGTGGTGCACTTCAACCTGGATGTATCTGTAATCATATATCATTCAGAAAGTAAACAGGGTTCTGTTGGGAGCAATCGAGGCCTTGATGGGTGGAAGGTGATGAGGATTGGGATATGGGCACCAAAGTTTTGAACATATTTAAATTTACAAAGGTTGTGTGATGGTACGACAATAAAGAGAGTATAGGATAAGTCAAATCGGAAAGCAATAAAAGTATAGATTGGTGCTTTAGTAGCTGAGGTGAGGGCAACATTACATATAGAAACATAGAAAATAGGTGCAGGAGTAGGCCATTCGGCCCTTCGAGCCAGCACCGCCATTCAATATGATTATGACTGATCATCCAAAATCAGTACCCCGTTCCTGCTTTCTCCCCATATCCCTTGATTCGGTCAACTCTAAGAGCTAAATCTTTCTGGGTAGAATCAATGAGAAACTGAACTTCCATTCAGAAAGACACCATTTGTGAGCAGTTATCCCAAAGTTGGAATGTTTAAGAACTCAAAGAGTGCCAGTGACATTGTTTCTATTCCAGGGTTACAAGGGTTGTATTCCCAGAAAACGGTTCACCTCATCATTTTCCACAATACGAAGCCTCACCAGCTGCACATGTGCCCAGAAAAGAAAGTTGGAAGAAAACTTTATTTTATTGCATGCAAATCCTGTTTGAGAGAATTTTACTCCGTTTCTTAATTTTTTGGTCAGTGATTTGTGAGTTTTGTAAGGGAAAATTCCCCAGAAGCTTCATTCATTCATCATTCATCGTCGTTGAAACATTAGTGACGCAGTGGTGCTGGTTTCCACTCACTTGAACTTGAATGCGTCAAATTGTTCTTAAACATTCCAAATTACGTCTTGTTGCCTATAAATTACCGCTTGTCGCCTGCATTTAAAAATAAATGCAATTTGTTATTATTGAGATTAGTTGTTTATTGAATATTCACTTTGAATTGCATACGGTAGTGGTTGCTCCTCTGACCATGTAGCCAGGGTTGACTGGGACCACTCATTTAGTAATTATTGTCTATTAAACAAAGAGTGACAATATCATTTCCTGAAATATTGTTGCTGTTGCTCACATGCTTATTAACGTCATGCCACAGATTGAAATGTGCTATTAATCCCATGACACTAACTAGCTATTCAAATGGCAGCTTCTCCTTTATTTTAGTTTAGTTTAGTTTAGAGATACAGCACGGAAACAGGCCCTCCGAACCTGGTTTCTAGAATTTAAAAATAGATAATTTCATTACATAGGTAGCCCATCAAAATGTTCCACTGATTTATATTTAATATTACTATGAACGTTCCTGTTGCAATATTCAGTATTCTCAAGAACAATTATGATATTGGGACAGTTTCACCTGCGAGCACACTTAGTACACACACCTAAAATAAGTTTAAGTTCAGATACGCCTTGAAAACAGGCCCTTCAGCCCACCGAATCCACACCGACCAGCGATCCCCACATATTAACACTACCCTACACACACTAGGGACAATTTGCACTTATACCAAGCCAATTAACCTACAAACCTGTACATCTTTGGAGTGTAGAAAGAAACCAAAGATCTCAGAGAAATCCCATGCGGTCACGGGGAGAACGTGCAAACTCCGTACAGACAGCACCCGTAGTTGGGATCAAACCCGGGTCTCCAGTGCTGTAAGTGCTGTAAGGCAGCAACTCTACTGCTGCTCTGTTGTGGCCGCCCACTGTGTGCTGGCTATTCATTCTAGAACTATTCTCTGGGTTGTTATATATGTGTGTAGTGAAGTATAGAATTTTATTTCTTTCTTTGTTTAACAAAGTATAATTCATCCTCACTTGAAATTCTTTCAGATTTTAACAGAAATTCGAAAGCCTCCTCAGATGTTCCATTATATGGGGGGAAAACATCACTGGAGAATGTACATTGTTGCCACTCACACTGAGAATTAGTCATTCTCTGCTCTCTGTTAGTCCTTTAAACAAACATAGGTTTCCTGTAGTCATGTGAAAGACTTCACTAATAGATTCTTCAGAATAGTGCAGTGTGATGGAGAGTCAGTATATAAACAGATGATACATGAGTGGACTTTAGTAACTAGACAATACATTATTTAACCACCATAAGTTTCAAGAGAAGTGGGACAGTCTAAACCGAGTGCACTTTTGATGAAACATTATGTTTGTGACATTATGTCTCTTTATAACATTATGTCTTTTTAAGATCATAACATATTGTGATGGAATTTTTTTTCCAATCTGGGGAGAGAGGGAGAGAGGGAGAGAGGGAGAGAGGGAGAGAGGGAGAGAGGGAGAGAGGGAGAGAGGGAGAGAGGGAGAGAGGGAGAGAGGGAGACATGCAAGAGTACTATTGTTGTGCACACTGAGATATTCCAGTACTAATACACCACTGACTTTATTTCATACCCAATGTAAGGCATGCAGTTTTCAAACAGAAAAGGCACTATATGTGGGACAAAAAATAGAGTCACTGTTTCAGGTTGATGACCTTCATGATAAAAGAGCAGTCAGGGTTACTGTCGAAGATGTACTGAAGGTACTGTCACGATTGAAGGTAGACAAATCTCCAGGGCCTGATCAAATATATCCGAGGACATTGCGGGAGCCCTGGTTGAAATTTACGAGTTGTCCTTAAATACAGGAGAGGTGCCGGAAGACTGGAGGGTGGAAAATATTGTACCTCCTTTCAAGAAGAGCTGCAGGGAAAATGCTGGGAACTATAGGTTGGTGAGCTTAAGATCTGTAGCTGGAGAGATAGGTTATACAGGCATTTGGATGGGCAAGGGCTGATTAGGGAGAGTCAGCATGGTTTTGTACATGGGAGGTCGAGTCTCACAAATCTGATTTTTTTGATGACATGATCAAAAAAGGTTGATGGGGGCAGAGCTGTAGATGTTGTGTATATGGGCTTCAGTAAGACATTTGACAAGGTTATGCATGGTAGGCTGCTCTGGAAGGTTAGATTGTGAGGGATCCAAGGAGAGATAGCTGAATGAATAGCAAATTGGCTTCTCTGACTGGATGCCTGTGACTAGTGGTGTGCCTCAGGGTTCGGTGCTGGGCCCGTTACTGTTTGTCATCTACATCAATGATTTGGATGAGAACACACAGGGCAAGATTAGCAAGTTTGCTGATGATGCAAAAGTGGGTGGTTTTGCAGATAGTGAAGATGGTTGTGAATGATCGCAGCAAGATCTGGATCAATTGGCCAGGTCGATGGAGGAACGGTTGATGGAATTTAATACAGAAAAGTGTGAGGTGTTGCACTTTGGGACGTCAAACAAGCGCAGGACCCACACAGTAAAAGGTAGGCCTCTGGGTAGTGTTGTAGAGCAGAGGGATCTAGGAGTATAGGTGCATGGTTCCTTGAAGGTCGAGCCACAGGTAGATAAGGTGATACAAAAGGCTTTTGGCATATTTGGCCTTCATCAGTCAGAGTATTGAGTATGAAAGTTGGGTGGTCATGTTGCAGTTGAAGTTGTGAGACGGCATTTAGAATATTGTGTTCAGTTCTGGGCACCATGTTATAGGAAAGATATTGTCAAGCTTGAAAGGGTTCAGAAAAGATTTACGAGGATGTTGCCAGGACTGGAGGGTGTGAGTTATAGAGAGAGGTTGAGTAGGCTGGGTCTCTATTCCATGGAGCGCAGGGGGATGCGGGAAGATCTTATAGAGGTGTATAAAATCATGAGAGGAATAGATCGGGTAGATGCACAGTGTCTCTTGCCCAGAGTAGGGGAATCAAGTTCCAGAGGGCATAGGTTTAAGATGAAGGGGAAAGGATTTAATAGGAATCCAAGTGGTAACTTTTTAACGCAAAGGGTGGTGGGTGTACAGAGCAAGCTGCCAGAGGAGGTAGTTGAGGCTGGGACTATCCCACGTGTCAGCTCAAGCCTTGGGATTAGTTAACTGTTTGAATTCAAGTAAATTAAGCAGAGTAATTTCAAGTAAAATAAATAAAGCGGGCCAATAGAGTTTGGATTCCCAGTTCTTGGAACAAAACACAACGTTTAAGAAACAGTTAGACAGGTACATGGATAGGACAGGTTTGGAGGGATATGGACCAAGTGCAGGCACGTGGGACTAGTATAGTATAGTTTAAAAAATTAAAAAAAATAAAAAAATTTAAAAATGGTCCGGCCCCGTCCAGTCGCCGTTGTGGTAGCTCCGCGAAAATTGTGTGTGTTTTTAACTTTAACATGTAAAAGAATATATGATTCTGTTTGTAGTTTGTTTGGTTGTTTGTTTGTTTGTCTTTTTGCACAAAGTCCGCGAGCATTGCCACTTTTCATTTAATTGCACATCTCGTATGTGTATGTGACGAATAAACTTGACTTGACATTGTTGGCCGATGTGGGCGAGTTGGACCAAAGGGCCTGTTTCCACACTGTATCACACTATGACTCTATAAGGCCATCTACCAGACTGAAATAATTACGCTCTCTCTCTTCAGGGGTTGTGCCTGTTCTCCACCATTCTCAACTCTTGGATTGCACCATCTTTATTTGGATTTGCATGATTTGTAGTACTCTAGAGGCACATGGAATTGCAGATTCTGGTTTACAAAAAAAAACCTAAAGAGCTGGGATATCATACACCTCAACAGTTTTGGACTATATAAAATTCTGCACTGATAACGTCACTACCCACAAAGAGATAAAGACCTTCCCTAACCAGAAGCCGTGGATGAGCAGGGAGGTCAGACTCCTGCTGAAGGCTAGCGATGCCGCTTTCAGATCTGGCAACGCTGAGGGATACGCCTCATCCAGGGCCAATCTGAAAAAGGGAATTAGGAATGCTAAACTCAATCACAAACGGCGGATTGAGGAGCATTTCCAAAACAACTCCGACCCCAGGCGCATGTGGCAAGGAATCAAATCCATTGCCGAGTACCAGAAAGTTAACACCCCCCCCCCCCCAGACAACGCCTCCCTCCCTGACAAGCTAAACCATTTCTATGCTCGCTTTGACCGGGACAACAAAACTCCAGCCATCAAAGTTGCCACAGGGCTGTGTGCTCAGCCCTCTCCTCTACTCCCTCTTCACCCATGATTGCATCCCTAAGTATGGCTCCAACGCCATCATTAAATTTGCCGACAACACCACGGTGGTAGGACTGATCAGTGACAACGACGAGTCAGCCTACAGGGATGAGGTCCAGCACCTGACAACCTGGTGTGCCAACAATAACCTCGTCCTCAACTCCAAGAAGACGAAGGAAATTATTGTTGACTTCAGGAAGGTCAGAGGGGGCAGACATACCCCCATCCATATAAACGGGACTGAGGTGGAGCGCGTCTCCAACTACAAATTCCTCGGGGTACACATCTCGGAGGATCTGTCCTGGTCCCTCAACACCTCCAAGCTGATCAAAAAGGTGCAGCAGCGCCTTTACTTCCTGAGGAGGCTCAGGAAAGCTCACCTGTCCCCCCAGATCCTGACCAACTTCTACCGCTGTACCATCGAAAGCATCCTGACCGCCTGCTTCACGGTATGGTACAGCAGCTGCACCGTAGCAGACAGGAAAGCACTACAACGGGTGGTGAAAACCGCTCAGTACATCATCGGTGCCCCGCTCCCTGCCATGGATGCCCTCCACCGAAAACGGTGTCTGAGACGGGCCGGGAAGATCATCAAAGACCCCTCCCACCCCAACCATGGACTGTTTGCCCTCCTCCCATCAGGGAGGCGGTACAGCAGCCTCAGGTCCCGTACTAGTAGGATGAGGAACAGCTTCTACAACAACACTATCACATTGCTGAACTCGGAGTCCCGCCGATAGATTTCTCCAGTCTCTCCGTCCACATTGTTTGCTTACTCTGTATTTTTATTTCTATATTTCTATATTGCACTATTACTACGGACTGACGCTAAACTGCATTTCGTTGTACCCATACTTGTATTTGTGCAATGACATTAAAGTTGAATTAAATTGAATTGAATCTCTTTACTCAGAGAGTGGTAGCGGTGTGGAATGAGCTTCCAGTGGAAGTGGTGGCGGCAGGTTCGTTGGTATAATTTAAAAATAAATTGGATAGGCATATGGATGAGAAGGGAATGGAGGGTTATGGCATGAGTGCAGGCAGGTGGGACTAAGGGAAAAAAGTTGTTCGGCACGGACTTGTAGGGCCGAGATGGCCTGTTTCCGTGCTGTAATTGTTATATGGTTAATCTCTGGAGGGTATGGATAGGCAACATTTCGAGCTGCGTCGGAAAAAGGTTCCAACCCAAAATATTAAGAAGGGTCTCAACCTGAAACGTCCCAACCTATTCTGTTGCTCCAGAGATGCTGTCTGACCCATAATGTCACTCCAGCATTTTATGTCTATCTCCAGCGTCTGTAATTCCTTCCTACACATATTGTTCAGAGATGCTGCCTGACTCACTAAGCTACTCCAGCACTCTCTCTGCACTGTGCTAACTTTGAATCATTTTGTGTGGAGCATCATTGTTTTGTTTATTCAGATTTGGCAGACAAATGCTTGCAATTCTTTATAAACCAAAATCACTCGATGGATCCTGAACTTGCTGGACAATAGCTTCAATACTCTTCCATGCTGGAGGCACTGTGGGGAACCTTGTGACGGTCTCTCCCACACTGACATCCCCAGGCTGTTATGCTGGGAATCAGTTCTCACATCCTACACCAGGTAAGACCCGATGCAGCCTCACCACTTTTACTGAGGATACGTGTTTTGTGGAAAGAAAAGGAAAGGAAGATCTTAGAAATAGCTCTGGTTTTGTTTAATGGTTTTAATTATTTATCTGCTTTAAAACAGTGCTTCAACTGTGTTTAAAATATTTAGAAAAATATTTTAAATAATTTATTGTTAAAACTATTTCTTTCATTTTTGATAATTAGAAATGTTTTGGAATAAAACATCAAGCTTCCACCTTTTACACCAGCTGTCAAGGGCAATCAGAGGAGATTCTTGCTAGCGGCTTGTGCTGAGCAAAGCCTGACTACCAGCCATGTCACACCACTGGAGCCTGGCACTCTAGGCCAGGAAGATGGACTTTGCATATGTGGACTGCCTATGTTTGGCTGGGGGTTACAGATGACAAGTTTATGCCAGTGAAATCTGGTCTAAATGTTTAAGTAGTTAATTTCTAACTTTCTGAATGGTTTTATATTGAGACATAGAAAGAGGCCAATGCAGCCCATTAAATTCCAACACAAAGAACTGCAGATGCTGGTTTGAAAATCGACACAAAATGGTGGATTATCTCAGTGGCTCATGCAGCATCTCTGGAGAATATGGAGAATAGGCAACCTTTTGGGTCAGGACCCTTCTTCAGGCTGATTGTGGTGGGGGGTGTGGGAGAGAAAGAGGCAAGAGAGGTGCGGGCAGGGCAAAGCCTAACGAGTGACAGGGGGAAGGTACACAAAAAAGCTGGAGAAACTCAGCAGGTGCAGCAGTGATAGGGGATGCAGGTGAGAGGAGTTTTTGATGAGCAAATGGTTGGACAGAGGCCAGAGATGAAAAGACAACTAGTGTGAGACCAGGGCCTGATGGTCTGCATCACAGGGTACTTAAGGAAGTGGCTCTAGAAATTGTGGATGCATTGGTGATAATTTTCCAATGTTCTATAGACTCAGAATCAGTTCCTGTGGATTGGAGGGTAGCTAATGTTATCCCACTTTTTAAGAAAGGCGGGAGAGAGAAATCAGGGAATTATAGACCAGCTAGCCTGACATCGGTGGTGGGGAAGATGCTGGAGTCAATTATAAAAGATGAAATAGCCGCACATTTGGATAGCAGTAACAGGATCGGTCCGAGTCAGCATGGATTTACGATGGGGAAATCATGCTTGACTAATCTTCTGGAATGTTTTGAAGATGTAACTAGGAAAATGGACAAGGGAGAGCCAGTGGATGGAGTGTGCCTGGACTTTCAGAAAGCATTTGATAAGGTCCCACATAGGAGATTAGTGGGCAAAATTAGGGCACATGGTATTGGGGTGGAGTGCTGACATGGATAGAAAATTGATTGGCGGACAGGAAACAGAGTGGGGATTAACGGGTCCCTTTGAGAATGGCAGGCAGTGACTAGTGGGGTACCGCAAGGCTCGGTGCTGGGACCTCAGCTATTTACAATATACATCAATGATTTGGATAAAGGGATCCAAAGTAACATTAGCAAATTTGCAGATGACACAAAGCTGGGTGGCAGTGTGAACTGTGAGGAGGATGCTATGAGAATGCAGGGTGACTTGGACAGGTTGGAGGAGTGGGGGGGGGATGCATGACAGATGACGCTTAATGTGGGGAAATGTGAGGTTATCCACTTTGATAGCAGAAACAGGAAGGCAGATTACTATCTAAATAGAGTCAAGTTGGGAAAAGGGGAAATACAACGGGATCTGGGGGTCCTTGTTCATCAGTCTATGAAAGTAAGCATGCAGGTACAGCAGGCAGTGAAGAAAGCGAATGGCATGTAGGCCTTTATACCAAGAGGAGTATAGGAGCAAAAAGGTCCTTCTGCAGTTGTACAGAGCCCTAGTGAGACCACATCTGGAGTATCGTGTGCAGTTTTGGTCCCCTAATTTGAGGAAGGACATTCTTGCTATTGAGGGAGTGCAGCATAGGTTTACAATGTTAATTCCCGGGATGGCGGGACTGTCATATGCTGAGAGAATGGAGCGGCTTGGCTTGTACACTCTGGAGTTAGAAGGATGAGAGGATATCTTATTGAAACATATAAGATTGTTAAGGGTTTGGGCACGATGGAGGCAGGAAACATGTTCCCGATGTTGGGGGAGTCCAGAACCAGGGACCACAGATGAAGAATAAGGGGTAAGCCATTTAGAACGGAGACGAGGAAACACTTTTTCTCACAGAGAGTTGTGAGTGTGTGGAATTCTCTGCCTCAGAAGGCGGTGGAGGCAGGTTCTCAAGTCAAGTCAAGTCAAGTCAAGTTTATTCGTCACATACACATACGAGATGTGCAGTGAAATTAAAAGTGGCAATGCTCGTGGACTTTGTGCAAAAAGATAAACAAACAAACAAACAAACAAACTATAAACACAATCATAAACACACACATTATTTTTTTACATAATTAATATCTGGATGCTTTCAAGAGAGAGCTGGATAGGGCTCTTAAAGAGGAGTCAGGAGATATGTGGAAAAGGCAGGAACGGGGTACTGATTGGGGATGATCAGCCATGATCACATTGAATAGCGGTGCTGGCTCGAAGGGCCGAATGGCCTACTCCTGCACCTACTGTCTATTGTCAATTGTCTATTGAGATAAAGTGATAAGGATAGAAGAGATCCAGCCTGCATGGATTTGCATTCATTTCTCCCCTTGCTGTCCCCTGCCTCTTTCACCTATATTGCATCCTCTGGCCCCCAACCTGGATTTGCACCTATTCCTCCCCGTCACCTATTCTTTTTCACATACATTCTTTTCGCTCATCTCACATTTCGCATTTCAATGCTTATCTCACACTTGACTTGTTATCTCTGGTCTTTGTCCAACCATCTGCTAATTGTAAACAACCACCATTAACTGTATCCACCCATCACTCGCCAGGTCTGTCCTTCCCCCATCTCTTCCAGCTTTCTCGCCCACTACCACAATGACCTTGAAAAATAATCCCAACTGAACGTTGGCTATCCATGTTCTCCAGAGAAGCTGCCTGGGCTGCTAAATTGCTCCAGCACTTTGTGTATTTTTTTGATGACCCATTGAATGCTGTCTCCAAGAGCTATCCCTTTCCCCCCAGTAATTTCCCTGTAACCTATTTTCCCAAATTGTTCTCAATTCCACCCAGATCCCACCACGCACCTACGGGACGACAGATGGTGCAATGGGCTAAGTGTTCGGCTGGCGACCGGAAGGTGGCCGGTTCGAATCCCGCTTGGAGTGCATACTGTCGTTGTGTCCTTGGGCAAGACACTTCACCCACCTTTGCCTGTGTGTGAATGTGTGTGAGTGATTGGTGGTGGTCGGAGGGGCCGTAGGCGCAGATTGGCAGCCACGCTTCCGTCAGTCTGCCCCAGGGCAGCTGTGGCTACAGAAGTAGCTTACCACCACCGAGTGTGACTGAGGAGTGAATGAATAATGCGATGTAAAGCGCCTTGAGTATTAGAAAGGCGCTATATAAACCCCATCCATTATTATTATTATTATTACATACTAGGGGAAATTTGTGGTGGCTGATTCACTGACCAAAACATAAGTATTTGGGAGCTGGGAGGGAACTGGAGCGCTCAGAGGAAACCTAAATGATCACATGACAAATATGGGAACTGACGTTTAACTTGTTGGAATGAAAAGTTGAGAGAAAATGTCGAGACTTGGAATGTTCAGGTCACTGTTCAGGGAGATTTAAGCTTTAATTAGTTGGAATATCGATCCGACTGTGTGGATCAAGGCATATGGCATGTTAGAAACATAGTGGCTCACAGAACCAAGGTTTCACTGGAGGGACCAGGCACATGATACTGCAGACACTGGAGAATTGATGTCCCGGTCCTGATAATGTAATTGTGTGCAGGAACAGTGAAATTGATACCCAATGGAAACACCTGCAAGAACAGGCAGCGGTAGAGTTGTTGCCTTGCAGCACTTACAGCGCAAGAGACCTGGGTTCAATCCGGGCTACAGGTGCCATCTGTATGGAGATTGTGCATTCTCCCCATGACCGCTCGGTCCGCATTAACCAACCTGACCTCCCGGTGGCTCAGCACTTCAACTCCCCCTCCCATTCCATATCCGACCTCTCTGACTTGGGCCTCCTCCACGGCTAGAGTGAGCAACACCGGAAATTGGAGGAATAGCACTTCATATTCCGCTTGGGGAGTCTGCATCCTGGTGGCATGAACATTGAACTCTCACAATTCGGTTAGCCCTTGCTGTCTCCTCCCCTTCCTAGCTCTCCCTCAGCCCTCGGGCTCCTCCTCCTCCTTTTTCTTTCTTCTCCCCGCCTCCCCCCACCCCCCCACCAGTCTGAAGAAGGGTTTTGGCCCGAAACGTTGCCTATTTCCTTCGCTCCATAGATGCTGCTGCACCCGCTGAGTTTCTCCAGCTTTTTTGTCTACCTCCCCATGACCTGCTTGGGTTTTTTTCCTATCACTTCAATTTCTTCCCACACCCCAAAGACGTACAGGTTTGTAGGTTAATTGTAAACATTGTATTGAGTGTAGGATAGTGTTGATGTGCGGGGATGGCTGGGCTGAAGGGCCTACTTCCACACTGTATCTCAACACTAAACAGGTTCCCCAGATATTCTGTGGAATTTAATATCCTTGAAATAATAGTCTAACTAACCTGAGAGTAGATTGGTGGAGCAGTTCACGTAATCTAACATTTAAGTAATCTGGAACTAAATAGAAAGTGCTAAATAGAAAATGTTTCAGGTTGGGACTCCTCTTCAAAGCAAACCTTGCTTTCTGCAGCAGCCTGGCTACATAGGCACAGACAATGCACTGAAATAAAATGTTGTAGGAATGAACTACAGATGCTGGTTTAAACTGAAGATAGACACAAAATGCTTGAGTAACTCAGCGGGACAGGTAGCATCTCTTGAGAGAAGGACTGGGTGATGTTTCGGGTCTCGAAGGGTCTCGACCCTAAATGTCACCCATTCTTTCTCTCCAGAGATGCTGCCTGCCCGGCTGAGTTACTCCAGCATTTTGTCTCTACACTGAATTAAAAAATACGCATAAATTATGCATAAATCCTACAAAGGTGGGGATTGCAATTTAATTACCTCCATGCACTAGCAATGCTCTCCATTGGAATAGTTAGCACCAATAAACATAGAAACATAGCAATAGGTGCAGGAGGCGGCCATTTGGCCCTTCAAGCCAGCACCGCCATTCATTGTGATCATGGCTGATCATCCACAATCAGTAACCCGTGCCTGCCTTCTCCACATATCCCATGAACAACCAACATGAACGAGTGAGTAATGTCTAGACTGGGGAGTGCCGCATGCAGTTGCCAATATCTCAAGAAGGCTGTCGACCTGAAACGTCACCCATTCCTTCTGTCCCGTTGAGTTACTCCAGCATTTTGTGTCTATCTATGCAGTTGGGTCCCAGTTTTAAATGTCTCTTTGTTGCCTTTTGGGCACCAGCTGAGGCATGGATTGTAAACCATTGAAATATCAGATCATTATGCAATTATTGTTCAAGGTAAATATCAAACCAGCAAGCTGGCGATGAACAAAGGATGTAAAGAAGAGTTGATTTCAAAACTGTGTACATAATCTTTGACAATTCTAATGGTGAAATGTGTGCATACGCCAGCAAACTATAGAAAAACCAACTCACGCTGCAATCTTTTATGTCCAAACGATTTTTCTGTATCAACAGTGACACATACCTCACAAAACATCATTACTATGGAGCAGGTTTGAAGCAAATTCAGCACATTAATGTACTGTTATGCTTCCGATAATATTTCAAAAATCAAACCAATTCCTGGTGAATTCCATATAATCCATCCTTTTAAACTTCACAGCAAAACTAATTAAATGTCACTTTTGATTTACGTTAAAGCATCTTAACTAGTCACAATAAATCTGTGATCAATGCACTTGAAACATTTTCACACCTAGTCTAGCATGGAAGTGGGGATTCACAGCATCATTAACCTGCTGAACACATTAGCCACACAGCCCAGGCTTCAATTAGAGAGCATTGCGTCGAAGGCAAGCCTGCCATCTGCACCCCACAGAGATCAAATGGAGACTGATATGTCTGAATGGTGCTCGGGTCAACTACTCTGACTGCAGTAAGAGAAACTGATTTCCAGAACTTGACAATGTTGCTATGGTTTATAATTGTCGCTTGCTAACGTATCAAACAATTTCTGTTAATTTAATCTAATTATATTTATTAATTATTTCACTGAGAGCTGAAAAATTATATTCTCTGTTGTATTTTTTTGTATATTTTACTAGTTTGTTTCAAATGTCTTGGACTGAACCATTTCCACCTCACTAAAGCTCCCCATTGCACTGGTGGATTCAACATCACACTGCTCTGTACAGGAAACTCTAATTCATATTAATATTTCTATGTTTGAACCATACTGATCATAAACAGTAATAGAGAACATAGCACAATAGACAATAGGTGCAGGAGTAGGCCATTCAGCCCATCGAGCCAGCACCGCCATTCAATGTGATCATGGCTGACCATTCCCAATCAGTACCCCGTTCCTGCCTTCTCCCCATATCCCCTGATTCCGCTATTTTTAAGAGCCCTATCTTGCTCTCTCTTGAAAGCATCCAGAGAACCTGCCTCCACCACCCTCTGAGGCAGAGAATTCCACAGACTCACCACTCTCTGTGTGAAAAATTGTTTCCTCGTCTCTGTTCCAAATGGCTTCCTCCTTATTCTTAAACTGTGGCCCCTGGTTCTGGTCTCCCCCAACATCGGGAACATGTTTCCTGCCTCTAGCGTGTCCAAGCCCTTAACAATCTTATATGTTTCAATGAGATACCCTCTCATCCTTCTAAACTCTGGAGTATACAAGCCCAGCTGCTTCATTCTCACCGCATATGACAGTCCTGCCATCCCGGGAATTAACCTTGTAAACCTACGCTGCACTTCCTCAATAGCAAGAATGTCCTTCCTCAAATTGGGGGAACAAAACTGCACACAATACTCCAGGTGTGGTCTCACTAGGGTTCTGTACAACTGCAGAAGGACCTCTTTGCTCCTATATTTGATTCCTCTTGTTATAAAGGCCAACATGCCATTCGCTTTCTTCTCTGCCTGCTGTACCTGCATGCTTACCATCATAGACTGATGTACAAGGACCCCCAGATCTTGTTGTACTTCCCCTTTTCCCAACTTGACGCCATTTAGATAGTAATCAGCCTTCCTGTTTTTGCTACCAAAATGGATAACCTCACATTTATCCGCATTAAACTTCATCTGCCATGCATCTGCCCACTCCCCCAGCCTGTCCAAGTCACCCTGCATTCTCATAGCATCCTCCTCACAGTTCACACTGCCACCCAGCTTTGTGTCATCTGTAAATTTGCTAATGTTACTTTGAATCCTTTCATCCAAATCATTGATGTATATTGTAAGTAGCTGCGGTCCCAGCACAGAGCCTTGTGGTACCCCACTAGTCACTGCCTGCCATTCTGAAAGGGACGTGTTAATCCCTACTCTTTGTTTCCTGTCTGCCAACCACTTCTCTACCCATGTCAGCACTCTACCCCCAATACCACAAGAACAAACCCTTCAGCCCATGATGTCTATGCCAAACATTATGCTAAATTAAACTGCTCTCTTTATCCTGCGAAGGATCCATATTCCTCAATTCCATGCATATTTAGGTCTCTATCTAAAACCTACTTCCTTTATCAAGCGATTAAAAAAACATGAATCACAATTAAATGCCTAATACCCATTTCTTATCTAGTTCAATGGCTAATTTTTCTGAATATGTCATAAATTTTGATATCAAAGCTTAATAGCTCATTAGGATTCAGTCTTTGTGGTATATTCTGAAAAATACATTTACAGACTACAAAATTAATATCCTTGCAATTATTTTCCAGAACTAATCTCCTCAATTGTGGATTTCATGCTTTTCAAAAGAATAATGTTAGTGAAGGTTAATTTCCTCTCCCTGTCACCTAATCATTAAACAAACTCAATTTGTGCATACATTTTGAATATTTGGGATTTTCTTTGAAATTCTACAATTTTCTTTCTTCCTGCACTTAATTACTTGTGTCATTATTTCAGACTTCTCTTTTGTTTCCGACTTATTTGTTTCATTAATTTTCGTTTCTTACCCTGGTGGAACTTTGGATGATTAATTAAAATTTCTATATTTGACCAATATTAGTGATATCAATAACATAGAATATACAACAGTACCACACAAGAACATGCACTTCGACCCCCGATGTCTGTGTCGAACATGATGCTAAAACATTCCCTTTTATCTGCCTGTGATGCATATCCCTCCATTCTCTGTATATTCATGTGGCTATCTAAAAGCATCCTAAATGCCATTATCGTATCTGCTTCCACCACCATGTTCCAGGCACCCACTCCTTTGTGTAAGAACAAGTGCTGTACATATCTCCTTTAAATGTTTTCCCTCTGACATTATAGCTGTGCCTTATAGCTAAAGACATATCCACCCTGGGATAAAGATTCTGACTGTCTACCCTATCATGTGTCTCTTCACATTCTGACGCTCCAGAGAAAATAATTCAAGGTCGTCCAACTCTCCTTTTTGCTAATACCCCCTCATCCAGGCAACAACTTCATCTGCACCCTCTCCAAAGCTTCCATATCCTGTCTGGGGTGACTAGAACTGGACACAATTCTAATGGTGAAGTGTTATCCCTAAAGGGCCTGTCTCACGTAGGCGTCCTTCAAAGGTCAAAGGTATCAAAGGTATTTTATTGGTCACATTCACATACACCGAGGTGTAATGAAGTGAAATGCTTTTTGCCATTTTGCAGCACACAAAAAAAGAATACAGACATAACACCAATGAGAGTCTTAAACACATAGAACATCCCCCCACAATGGCTCCCACCATGAGGGAAGGCACAAAGTCCAGTCCCCAACCCCAGTTCACCCATAGTCGGGCCTATTGAGGCCTCCACAGTTGCCTCTACGGAGGCCCGATGTTCCTGGGCGTTCTCGCCGGGTGATGTTGCTCCGGCGTCGGGAGAGTCCTCACAGCGGCTTGGGAACCCTGGAACGGCCACTTCCGTACTGGAGGCCGCGGCTTCCGAAGCCAACAAGGCCGCGCCGGTTGGAGCTCCACAACTGGCGATCTCGTCGCGAGATCCCAGGCTCCCAATGTTAAGTTCAGCGCCGCCGCCCGCAGCTGGCCGCTCCACAGTCCCGCAGCTCCGTGATGTTTTACCCGGCGGTCTCAGCTCACCGGAGCTCCAGCACGGCGACCCAGGCAAGGCATTGCCCGCTCCGCGATAGCGCTCCAGCTCTGTGCCGCCGCCGAAAGCCGTGGTTCTGGGCGGTCCCCGACAGGAAACGCCGCTCCAGGCCCGCTGGTAGGCCGCGAGGACGGGTCAAAGCTGCATCCCGGAGAAAAGCTGCCTCTCCGACCAGGTAGGGACCCTTGGCTCGCAAACTACGCAACCTTCTAAATTCCAGTGACTAAAAGCCCAGTCGCTCCATTCTTTCATCATATGACAGTCCTGCCATCCCGGGAATTAACCTTGTGAAACTACGCTGCACTCCCTCAATAGCAAGGAGCTCCCTCAAGGAGACCAAAACTGCACACAATACTCTAGGTGTGGTCTCAACAGGGCCCTGTACAACTGCAAAGCACCTCTTTGCTCCTATACTCAACTCCTTTTCTTATGAAGATCAACATGCTATTAGCTTTCTTCACTGCCTGCTGTACCTGCATGCTTACTTTCAGTGACTGATGTACAAGGACACTGAGGTCTCGTACTTCCCCTTTTCCTAATTTTACACCATTCAGATAATAATCTGCCTTCCCGTTCCTGCCACAAAAGTGGATTACCTCACATTTATCTATTTTATACTGCATTTCCCCACTCACCCAACCTGTCCAAGTCACCCTGCATCCTCATAGCATCCTCCTCACAGTTCACACTGTCACCCAGCTTTGTGTCATCTGCAAATTTGCTAATGGTACTTTTAATTCCTTCATCTAAATCATTGATGTATATTGTAAATAGTTGCGGACCCAACACCAAGCCTTGCAGTACCCCACTAGTCACTGCCTGTAATTCTGAAAGGAACCCGTTAATCCCTACTCTTTTGTTCCTGTCTGCCAACCAATTTTCTATTCATGTCAGTACCCCCAATACCATGTATTCTAATTTTGCCCACTAATCTCCTGTGTCGGACCTTATCAAAGGCCTGAAAGTCCAGGTACACTACATCCACTGGCTCTCCCTTGTCCGTTTTACTTGTTACATCCTCAAAAAATTCCAGAAGATTTGTCAAGCATGATTTCCCCTTCGTAAATCCATGCTGACGGACCGATCCTGTCACTGCTATCCAAATGTGCCGCTATTACATCTTTGATAATCGACTCCAGCATCTTCCCCACCACTGATTTCAGGGTAATTGGTCTGTAATTCCCTGCTTTGTTTCTCTCTCCTTTCTTAAATAGTGAGATCACATTAGCTACCCTCCAATCCATAGGAACTGATCCTGAATCTATAGAACATTGGAAAATGATCACCAATGCGTCCATGATTTCTAGAGCCACCTCCTCGAGTACCCTGGGATGCAGACTATCAGGTCCTGGGGATTTATCAGCCTTCAGTCCCATCAGTCTACCCAACACCATTTTCTGACTAATGTGAACTTCCTTCAGTTCCTCCATCACCCTAGATCCTCTGTCCCCTAGTACATCTGGGAGATTGTTTGTGTCTTCCTTAGTTAAGACACAACCAAAGTACCTGTCCGCCTCATTTGCCATTTCCTTGTTCCCCGTAATAAATTCACCTGTTTCTGTCTTCAAAGAATCCACATTTGTCTTAATTATTCTTTTCCTCTTCGCATACCTAAAGAAGCTTTTACTATCCCCCTTTATATTCTTGGCTAGCTTACCTTTGTATTTATATATTTTCTCCCCGTATTGCCTTTTCAGTTACCTTCTGTTGTTTTTTAAAAGTTTCCCAATCCTCTGGCTTCCCACTCATCTTTGCTATGTTATACATCTTCTCTTTTATTTTTATACCATCCTTGACTTCCCTTGTCAGCCACGGTCACCTCTTATTCCCCTTAGAATCTTCCTTCCTCTTTGGAATGAAATGATCCTGCATCTTCTTGATTATTCCCAGAAATACCTGCCATTGCTGTTCCACTGTCATCCCTGCTAGGGTCCCTTTCCAGTCAACTTTGGCCAGCTCCTCCCTCATGCCTCCATAGTCCTCTTTGCTCAACTGTAATACTGACACCTCCGATTTACCCTTCTCCCTCTCAAATTGCAGATTAAAACTTATCATATTATGGTCACTATCTCATAATGGTTCCTTTCCTTGTGTTCCCTTATCAAATCCAGTTAATTACATAACACCAAATCCAGAATTGCCTTCTCCCTGGTAGGCTCCAGTACAATCTGCTCTAAGAATCCATCACGGAGGCACTCCACAAACTCCCTTTCTTGGGGTCCAGTACCAACCTGATTTCCCCAGTCTACCTGCATGTTGAAATACCCCATACCACTATAGCATTACCTTTGTTACATGCTAATTTTAACTCCTGATAGAATTTGCACCCTATCTCCAGGCTACTGTTTGGGGGCTTGTAGATAACTCACATTTGGGTCTTTTTACCTTTACAATTTATCAGTTCTATCCACAATTACTCTACATCTTCTGATTCTATGTCACTCTTCGCAAGGGACTGAATTTAACTCCTTACCAACAGAGCCACCCCACCTGTCTGTCTTTTCTATAGGACGTATTTGCCTGAATATTCAGTTCCCAGCCCTGGCCCTCTTGCAGCCATGTCTCTGTAATTCCCACAACATCATACTCACCAATTTCTAAAGGCCTGTCCCACGAGCATGCGACTGCATGCGGCAAGCGCGACCTAACGTGGTCGCTTGAGCCATATGGCCTCGCGGGGCCGGTCCCACTTCTATCGCCGGAGCCGTATGGAGCTGGTCCCGACATCGCGCGGAGCTCTGAAAAACTGACACTGTCCAAATATTAAGCGTGGCAACGGCCTGCCGGCCCGCAGCCGCTTTGAGGCCTTACGCACCGCCTTGATGGGCAAGCGCAGCGTCCCGACGCCGTACGCAGCGTCTTGACGGCATACGCCTAGCGCGAACTTCCCGCGGTCTTCGCTCGAACTTCATGTCAACTCGTACGGGATCACTCGACCTCCGCACGGCCCCCGCTTCCAGTTTGGTCATGTTTGCCGCATGCAGTCGCATGCTCGTGGGACAGGCCCTTAACTGAGCCTCAAGCTCATCCACTTTATTTCTTCGCACATTCATATATAACACTTTTATTTCGGTGTTAACCTCCCCTCTCACACCTGACCTTACTCTTTTATCCTTTCTTGAATTTCCGTCCCATTAATTTGGGTGTTTTTCATAACTTTTCTTGTGTCTTTCATAACTTCTCCTTTAACTCCATCCTTATACTCTCAATTTGTCAATCCCTCCCCCCCACTATTTAGTTTAAATCCACCCGTGTAGCCCTGGCAAACCTGCCTGCCAGAATGTTGGTCCCCCTCCAGTTAAGGTGTAACCTGTCCCTTTCGTACAGGTCACCCCTACCCCAGAAGATGTCCCAGCATCTCTGGAGAGAAGGAACGGGTGACAATTTGGGTCGAGACCCTTCTCAGACTGATCTCCTGGACCTAGGCAACAGCATCCCCCTCTGCAACCTCAACTTTCTGACCCAGGGATCACAATAGGTGATAACACCTTCTCCACAATAATCCTTAACACTAATCCCTGCTAGGGTGTATTCTCAGTCCTCTTCTATAATCTCTATACACTCATGTCTGTGTGGCCAAATTCTGCACTACCTCCATCTACAAATTTGCAGATGATACCACTGTGGTGAGCCAGATCATGAACAAGGGACAGGGAGGAGATAGGGAACTTAGTAACGTGGTGTCAGGACAATATCCTCTCCCTCAATGCCAGTAAGGCAAAGGAGCTAGTTATTGACTTCAGGAAGCATGATGGAGCACACACCATAATCAGCATCAACGCGGCCAAAGTGGAAATGGTTGAGAGCTTCAAGTTCCCTGACGTTAATATTACCAAGGAGCTGCCGTGGACCAACTACATTGAAGTGACAACCAATAATACACAGCAACGTCTCTACCTCCTTAGGAGACTGAGGACATTTGGCATGTCTCCAATACCTCTTAAACAAGGTCTTCAGATGCACTATAGAAAGCATACTGTCGGGTAACATCACAGCTTAGTTTGGGAACAGCTCTGCCCAAGACCACAAGAAATTGCAGAGAGTTGTTGATATAGCCAGTCCATCACACAGACCAGGCTCCCCATCTACACTTCAGCTGCCTTTGAAAAGCAGCCAACATTATCAACGACTTGTCCCACTTGACCCACGGTAATTTCTTCTCTCGGCTTCAGTCAGACAGAATATACCGAACCTTGAAACAACACTTTGGAAAAGCTTCTTCCCCTGTGTTACTAGGATTAAGAACGGTCCTTCCATAAGCTATGGTGCTGTTTGAGTCACCTCTACCCCATTGCGGACATTGGACTTTGTCTATGGAACTGATACGCTACAATGCTGATAACTATATTCTGCATTCTGGATCTTCCCATTGCTCTACCTATTGGACTTGAATTTGCCTTGATTGTATTTAGGCAAAGTCTTTTCTGATCTGATTGGATATCGTACAAAACAAAACTTTTCACTGTACCTCGGTGCAGGTGACAATAATAAATACTTCCTGAGAAGATTACGGAGAGTCAGTTTGTCAAGGAAGACTCTCTCTAACTTCTACAGGTGCACAGTAGAGAGCATACTGACCGGTTGCATCGTGGCTTGGTTCGGCAACTTGAGCGCCCTGGAGAGGAAAAGACTAAAAAAAGTAGTAAACACTGCCCAGTCCATCATCGGCTCTGACCTTCCTTCCATCGAGGGGATTTATCGCAGTCGCTGCCTCAAAAAGGCTGGCAGTATCATCAAAGACCCACACCATCCTGGCCACACACTCATCTCCCTGCTACCTTCAGGTAGAAGGTACAGGAGCCTGAAGACTGCAACAACCAGGTTCAGGAATAGCTACTTCCCCACAGCCATCAGGCTATTAAACCTGGCTCGGACAAAACTCTGATTATTAATAACCCATTTTCTGTTATTTGCACTTCATCAGTTTATTTATTCATGTGTGTATATATTTATATTATGGTATATGGACACACTTATCTGTTTTGTAGTAAATGCCTACTATGTTCTGTGTGCTGAAGCAAAGCAAGAATTTCATTGTCCTATACAAGGACACATGACAATAAACTCACTTGAACTTGAACTTGAAGCTAAACCTATACTTCAAATGCAGCCAAAACAAAATGTTATAAAGCTGCATTGCAAAGAATCACCCATCTCTGTGTTCAGTGTATACAGATGCCGTAGCACAGATATTCAACATCTAACTAAAGAAACAACTTCAAGTCTTTCTCACTTACAGAAGTCTTAACAAATATTCCTCCAATCATCCTGAACTTAGGCAAGCAATTAAAGCAGAAATGTGTCAGAATTAGTACAAGTGACAAAAGAACAAGTCTACATGAATTAACAAAAAACAAGAAATGATATAGTTATAAATATTTTAATATCTCTTAGCATGGCTATGTTGAGGCTAAATTTTACTTTAGTGTTATTTTGTTTACATAAGGTAACAAGTGATAGAAACAGAATTAGGCTATTCGGCTCATCAAGTCTACTCCGTCGTTCAATCATGGCTGATCTATCTTTCCCTCCTAACCCCATTCTCCTGCCTTCTCCCCATAACCCCTGACACTCGTACTAATCAAGAATCTATTTACCTCTGCCTTAAAAATATCCAATGACTTGGCCACCACAGCCTTCTGTGGCAAAGATTTCCACTGAATCACCACCCTCTGACAAAATCAATTCCTCCTCATCTCCTTCCTAAAGGAACATCCTTTAATTCTGAGGCTATGACGCTAGTCCTGGACTCTCCCACTAGTGGAAACATCCTCTCCACATCCACTCTATTCAAGCCTTTTACTATTAGGTAAGTTTCAATGAGGTGTCCCCTCATCCTTCTAAACTCCAGTGAGTACAGGCCCAGTTCCGTCAAATGCTCATCATATATTAACCCACTCATTCCTAGAATCATTCTTGTAAACATCCTCTGGACCCTCTCCAGAGCCAGCATGTCCTTCCTCAGATATGGTGCCCAAAACTGCTCACAATGCTCCAAATGCAGCCTGTCCAGCACCCAAAAGAGCCTCAGCGTTGCATCTTGAAATAAATGCTAGCATTGTGTTTGCTTAATTGATAATATGTTGCCATAAATAATATGCTATAAACTAGCAATAAAAGACTAATTGTGTAGGGTAAATGATTTTGAATTTATAAATTTTAAACCACCAAACTCAACCCATGACTGTACAGTTATGTATTATGTAATCTCTTTAGTTTGTGCAAGATTCTACTGAATAGAGAACTTATTCACAAAACTGAACACAATATAAAATTGAAATTTCTGTTTTCAACTGATAATACAGTTACTGGAACATTCCTAGTACTGATAGCCATAATCCATCTAGTTTAAGAAAAAAATGGGCCTGTGTTAGAATTATTGAATGTTTCACATAGTTTTAAAATTAATTTAGTTAAAATTGAATCAAATTTAATTTCAGGCATCCTTAATAGCACTAATTACCGTCAGTGATTAATTCAATTTTAGATCCATTAATAAAACGTCACCAATGTTGGCATTCTTGAGTGCAAAAGGGATGCAATTTACTCCCATTTGGAAGAGAATGGATTAAGTAGGAACAGTCAGCATGGTTGAAGAAGGGTCTTGACCCAAAATGTCATCTATTCCTTTTCTCTGGTGATGTTGTCTGACCCGCTGAGTTACTCCAGCTTTTTGTGTCTTATCATTGGCATTTGACACAGCGGGTCAAATCTTTGGACACGGTGGGGGGGGGGACCAAGGGGGGGGGGGGACCAAGTGGGGAGGGGACCAGGGGGGGAGGGGACCAGGGGGGGGGACCAAGGGGGGAGGGGACCAGGGGGGGAGGGGACCAGGGGGGGGGACCAAGGGGGGGGGACCAAGGGGGGGGACCAGGGGGGGGGGGGACCAAGGGGGGGGGGACCAAGGGGGGGGGGACCAAGGGGGGGGGGGACCAAGGGGGGGGGGGGAGACCAAGGGGGGGGGGGGACCAAGGGGGGGGACCAAGGGGGGGGGACTCAAGGGGGGGGGACTCAAGGGGGGGGGACTCAAGGGGGGGGGGACTCAAGGGGGGGGGGACCAAGGGGGGGGGACACCCAAGGGGGGGGGACCCAAGGGGGGGGGGGACCCAAGGGGGGGGGGGACCCAAGGGGGGGGGGGACCCAAGGGGGGGGGGACCCAAGGGGGGGGGACCCAAGGGGGGGGACCCAAGGGGGGGGGACTCAAGGGGGGGGGGACTCAAGGGGGGGGGGAAGACACTTTTATGAAGCCAGACAACTTTTAATACGGTTTAGCGGGCATTTAATCTACCGGTCGGTTTTCCTTTGTCCTGAAAACTCCAATGAGCCATTGTCCGGTCAGCGAAGGAGTTTGCCTACGGCTGCCCTCAACTGCCTGTAACTAAATAGCGACTCCACTCCACTGCACTATGGGTTTAAAAGAACCATGCCGACCAATTTTTACTCACGGAAAATTTTTCAACATGCTGAAAATGTTTCCGCGAACTAGCTGAGGCGGCGAGTATGCAGGAACTTCCCTCGAGCATGAAGGAGAGTTCCAGTGACCTCATAGGACCTCCTAGGACCTCATGTCGACCATGCTGTGGGTTTGGGTGGAGGGCAAACTCTCCTAAACTTGCAGATTAGGTCGCCGCAGTGGGACAGCCCCTTAAGTAAATCTACTAAACAACGAAATTGCAATCCTTGTCCAGGATCCAGCAACCCCCCGCGGTGCCCAGCGGTCCCGGGAATCCCCCAGGGTGCTCGTGGACAGCGCATAGTCCTTCCCTAACACCTCCCGGGCGCGGACGTATCCCCGGAAAAGGGGCAGGCCGTTGGCTAGGGCAGAGCCCTCTCCGCCTGGCACCGTGAGTCGTGGATTGCCAGCTTGTCCAGGCCCAGGAGCAACCCAACCAGGACACCTATGGCCCTACCCATAAGGTCCCCCATGGGAGGGCGAGCTGTAAGAATAAGATGCAGGGGATTAACATGGACTTGGTTGTATGCATTCAAAAACGGCTTACTGTCAGAAGACAGAGGGTTGTGATGCAAGCAGGAGGTCTGTGACCAGTGAAGTTCCACAGGATCTGTGCTGGGACCACTGCTATTTATGATGTATATAAATTACTTGGATGTAAACATAGGTTGGTTAGTAAATTTGCAGAAGGCACCAAGTTCGCTGGGGTCACGGACTCTGAGGAAGGCTGCCAAAGTATACAGCGGAATCAAGATCAGTTATAGAAATGGGCTGAAAAATGGCTGATGTAGTTTAATCTGAGCAAGGTGAGGTCTTGGGCTTTGAAAGGTCAAATGTAAGGAGGAAATATATAATTAAAGGCATAGCAGCATTGATGTGCAGAGGGATATTGGTGTCCAAGTCCATAACTCCCCAAACTTGGCAACACCTGTAGGTAGAGTGGTAAGGAAGGCTTGGTTTCATAGATCAAGGCATTATATGGTTCAGGTGGTCATGACGCAGCTTTATAGGACTTTGGTTAGACCGCATTTGTAGTATTGCATGCAGTTCTGGGGGCACCATTACAGGAAGGATGGGCTTTCAAAAGAGTGCAGAGGATGTTTACCAGATAATGCCTGGATTCGGGGGGTAATGGAGGCATATGGATTATGTGCAGGCAGATAAGAGTTGACCTTAGCATCATGGTGCACAATATATCTGCCAAACAAGGGCCTGTTCTTGTGCTGTAATGTTCCATGTTCTATGTCCTATGTATGTTTTGTAATGGAAAGAAAGTAAAGAAAGAAATACCTTGTTTTCACCCAACCTGGTTATACTGATTCACTGGGAATTCGAAATGTTCTGATTTTAGAACATTGAGCATTGAACGAAGAGCATAGAACAGTACAGCACAGGAAGAGGCTCTTCAGCTTACATTGTCCATGCTGAACATGATGCCAAGATAAACTAAACTCCTCTGCCTGTACGTGCCGTATCCCGCCATTCCCTGCATATCCATGTGATGTATTCAAGAGAGAGTCAGATTTAGCTCTTGGGGCTAACGGAATCAAAGGATATGGGGGGAAAGCAGTAATGGGGTACTGATTTTTGGATGATCAGGCATGATCATTGTAGATTGGCTATTGCATGTTAGCTAATCAGAATGCTTAGTAACAATAACTCCGCCTAGTGCATACTTTATAGTGTAAGAACTCGCCTACTGTATTTGGTAGCTGCAGCAGACTGAATGTATAATGCACTGCATATCTGATACTGGAATGAACATTAAAGATGTTTACACCTTTACCTGTGTGAGAGTATAATATTTACATGGTGTCAGAAGGGAATCACGTGCCATCTGCAACATCCTGACACATCAGCAGAAGCAGCCCCTCCTGCCTCAGCCGGCTCCCTCCCTTCCGTGGTCTTCACTGGCCGCGGACATCTTTGAATAGCACGGGAAACATTACCTTGTTCTAGTAGACTCCTACTCGGGTTGGTTCCAAATTTACCTACTACCAGCCATCACCTGAAATAGTGATCCAAAAACTGTCACTCCACCTGTCTGTGCATGACTGAACGTATGATGTACTGCTTATATGATAATGGAATGAACATTAAAGATGCTTACACCTTTACCTGTGTGAGAATGAGGTATTTACAATTATATTCACTGGGATTTAGAAGCATGAGAGGGGATCTTATAGAAACTTATTAAATTATAAAAGGACTGGACAAGCTAGATGCAGGAAGCATGTTCCCAATGGTGGGGGAGTCCAGAACACAGAACATGGCCACAGTCTAAGAATAAAGGGGAGGCCATTTAAAACTGAAATGTGAAAGAAAAATTTCACCCAGAGAGTTGTGAATTTGTGGAATTCTCTGCCACAGAAGGCAGTAGAGGCCAATTCACTGGATGAATTTAAAAGAGAGTTAGATAGAGCTCTAGTGGCTAGCGGAATCAAGGGATATGGGAGAAAAGGCAGGCACGGGTTACAGATTGTGGATGATCAGCCATGATCACAATGAATGGCGGTGCTGGCTCGAAGGGCCAAATGGCCTCCTCCTGCACCTATTTTCTATGTTTCTATGAATGGCGGTGCTGGCTCAAAGGGACGAATGGCCTACTCCCGCACCTATTTTCTATGCTTAACTAAGAAGTCTTAAATGCCACTATGGTGCCTGCATCCATCACCATCCCTAAAATTATGCATGTTTATTTCAGCAGAAATCTAATCAATGCTGTTTCAAGCTTATTGTTTTGGGGTAGCCCGCTGGCACAGCGGTAGAGTTGCTGCCTCAAAGCGCCCGAGATCCGGGTTCGATCCGGATTAAGGGTGCTTTTCTATAAAGAGTTTGTACATTCTTCCCGTGACCTGCGTGGATTTTCTCCGAGATGTTCGTTTTCCTCCCACACTACTAAGGCGTACAGGTTTGTTAGTTAATTGGCTTGATATTTAAAAAAAAGTAAAATTGTCCCTAGTGTGTGTAGGGTCGTGTTAATGTGCGGGGATCGCTGGTCAGTGCAGACACGGTGGGCCGAAGGAACTGTTTTCACGTAGTATCTCCAAAGTGAACTAAAACAGTCTGAAGAAGGGTTTCGGCCCGAAACGTCGCCTATTTCCTTCGCTCCATAGATGCTGCTGCACCCGCTGAGTTTCCCCAGCAATTTTGTGTACCTAAAACATATTTTAGCTGTGCATTTTGAGTGTGCACACAGGTGAAACTATCCCAATATCATAATTTTCCCTGAGAATACTGAATATTGCAACAGGAAAGTTCATAATAATATGAAATACAAATCAGTGGAAAATTTTGATGGTCTAACTATGCAATTAAATGATCTATTTTTAAATTCAGAAACCACCTTCAAATATGCTCTTCTTTTGTGATTTCAAACATTATTTACTCAATCATTTCAGAAAGTTTGCAAGAGATGCCTGCCTTCTATAGGTGTCCTCTCTTTGAAGCAACTTAATTCAAAGCAGAAGTTATTTAGTTGACCTGTATTCGAAGTTGCAGTGGTATCTTTTTGTATCTTGATGCATGCATTTCATGGAACTTATCTGTCTGGCAATCTCATTTTAATAAAATAATCCTTTATCAAATGGAGTCACATTTTGAGTTGTTGCCATGTGTACATACTTGTTGTAGCTCAAGGGAAGTGGCAATGCTAAACTCAGTTCATGGATACATTACTCTCCACTGACAGCTGCATCAGGTCACCCTGATGCTACCACTAATAGATTCAACAAAGTCAGCCAGATAATGTTTCTGTCACATTCTGAAGTGACGACACTTCACAGTGAGATTGACCCTGCCAAAATATTACACATTTATGCCTTTGATTCAGAATTTGTTTCAAATTATGTTCTTTCATACAGCCCAGTGGTATGAATATTGATTTCTCTCACTGCAGGTTGCCCAGTCATTCCCTCCGCCACCCAAGTTGCACCAGCTTCTCGTTTTTACCCTACAAACAGCTAACAATGGCCTGATTCCTTTATCATTAATTTTTTGCACATCTTTCATTCATTATTCTTTATCTCTCCACATCACTGTCTATAGCTCTCATTTCCCTTGTCCCCTAACCAGTCAGAAGAAGGGTCTCATTCCAAAATGTCACCCATTCCTTCTCTCCAGAGATGCTGCCTGTCCCACTGAGTTACTCCAGCTTTTTGTGTCTATCTTCAGTTTAAACCAGCATCTGTAGTTGCTTCTTACATATAATTGGTCATCCCAAATAAGATGTTGTGAAATACCTCTTTTTCTATTTAATGTTCTCCATGTTAATGTTACTGATGAAAAAGATTTAGTCAACTTCAGTTTAGTTTAGTGGTACGCACGGAAACATGCCCTTCGGCCCACCGAGTCCGCAACGACCAGCAATCCCCGCACATTAACACTATCCTACACACACTAGGGACAATTTACACACACACACACACACGCCAATTAACCCACAAACCTGTATGCCTTTGGAGTGTGGAAGGAAACCGAAGATCTCAGAGAAAACCCACGCGGTCACGGGGAGAACGTACAAACTCCGTACAGACAGCACCCGTAGTCGGGATCGAACCCGGGTCTCTGGCGCTGCAAACACTGTAAGGCAGCAACTCTACCAGTACGCCACTGTGGCCGCCATTACTGAGTGGGCCACTCCTGTATTAACTAATATTAAAGTTGGTTTCTTCACAACCAAGCTGAAATAAAGAACAAAATCGCTTGCAGCAAATAATCAAATACCAGAGTGGACTTAATTAAGTTCTACCCTGAACAGAAAGAAGATTGAGTCAAATATAAATAGTGCTTAAGTAAATTTACACCAGTACCACAGTACTTACTTACAGCAAATATAGTCCATCGTGTTTGTCACTGGTTGCGAAGTAATCAATAATGGGACTGAATTTCTAGTACACAAATTAGGATGTATTAGATCAATACAACTGTTGCCCCTATGAAGAACACTTCCATTGCACCTCAGACACAACATGTCAGCCACTGCAGATTATTGCATTTGCAAAATGTCCACACCAGCTCTCACTCCCCATGGTTAATAGGTGTTGACAGTCCAATATCAGATCTAATTGGTCCTCTGCTGTGATTGGGGTTTGCAAAGTACCATAGCCCAACACTTGTGCAGGAAGGAACTGCAGGTGCTGGTTTACACCAAAGAAAGACACAACATGCTGGAGTAACTCAGCGGGACAGACAGCATCTCTGGATAGAAGGAATGCGTAAGGTTTCGGGTCGAGACCCTTTTGCAGACTTCAACTAGAGGAAATGTATTTAAGGTTAGAGGGAAGTTGCAACATGCTAATAAGTACCTTAAACTTATTGACAGGAAGATGGTGGAAGCAGATACTACAGCAACTTGAGGTATTTAGGCACATGACCAGACAGGGGAATGGAGGAATATAGATCATGTGCAGGCAGATGTGAATAGTATAAATTGGCATGGTAATCATTATGTTCTATGTTCTATCAATTTCTAAATGACATGAAATATCCTGATTAAAACAGCATTCCACAATTGATTTTTTATGTATAAATCTTTCTTTACTTTAATACTATCAACGTTAGTGCAAATGGTATTTCATTGCTCATACACTTTACTGGTGATTAATGAGATTGTCCAATCATTTACTCCTAGGTCAACTGTAGCCAGGAGTGGTTTAGCCACACACTGTTTGATCATTAACAATCCACGGGTGAATAATGACTCTACTGAGGAGCAAAATAAACAAGCAAGACCCGCTATGCTGGAGCACGTCAACCAACAGAGGGAGGCCTGTGGAAAGAAATGCAACTAATGCAGGTAACAACTTTCTGAAAAAAGGCCCTTATCTTCTTTTGAAAGCAGGAGAAGATAAGAAAAAAATCACGAGTTCTCTGGTTGAGGTAAACATGACTATTTACAAAGTTGATCCAATGCAAACAAACATGATTTATGGCTGAAGATAGACACAGACTGCTGGAGTAACTCAAGGGCCTGTCCCATTGGGCGTCATTTGAGCTTCATGCAGGTGGCACGCAAAGATTTTGTGAATCCCAAAATCCTGGGGCGCCGCGTGCGACCGCGCCTCACTGCCTATGCCACCACGCCTCACCACGCGCGCATCATGTGCGTGCGTCGTGACGCGTAAATTATGTCGCGTAAATGACGCCCAAGTGGGGCAGGGCCCTTTAGTACACAGTATATAACACAGCGGACATTTACAAAACATTAGCTCAGCCTCAGCTGGTGTATTGTGCTCAAATATGATTGCCTCATGATAGGATGCGAAGGCCTCAGTCTAGTAAAGGTTTATGAAAATGAACACAAAATGCTGGAGTAACTCAGCGGGACAGGCAGCATCTCTGGATAGATGGAATAACCATATAACAATTTACAGCACGGAAACAGGCCATCTCGACCCTTCTAGTCCGTGCCGAACACGTATTCTCCCCTAGTCCCATATACCTGCGCCCAGACCATAACCCTCCATTCCTTTCCCGTCCATATAACTATCCAATTTATTTTTAAATGATAAAAACGAACCTGCCTCCACCACCTTCACTGGAAGCTCATTCCACACAGCCACCACTCTCTGAGTAAAGAAGATCCCCCTCATGTTACCCCTAAACTTCTGTCCCTTAATTCTCAAGTCATGTCCCCTTGTTTGAAGCTTCCCTACTCTCAGTGGGAAAAGCTTATCCACGTCAACTCTGTCTATCCCTCTCATCATTTTAAAGACCTCTATCAAGTCCCCCCTTAACCTTCTGCGCTCCAAAGAATAAAGCCCTAACTTGTTCAACCTTTCTCTGTAACTTAGTTGCTGAAACCCAGGCAACATTCTAATAAATCTCCTCTGTACTCTCTCTATTTTGTTGACATCCTTCCTATAATTAGGCGACCAAAATTGTACACCATACTCCAGAATTGGCCTCACCAATGCCTTGTACAATTTTCAAGTTCAAGTTCAAGTGAGTTTATTGTCATGTGTCCCTGTATAGGACAATGAAATTCTTGCTTTGCTTAAGCACACAGAAAATAGTAGGCATTTACTACAAAACAGATAAATGTGTCCATATACCATGATATAAATATATACACACATGAATAAATAAACTGGTAGTGCAAATAACAGAAAGTGGTTGCTAACATTACATCCCAACTTCTATACTCAATGCTCTGATTTATAAAGGCCAGCACACCAAAAGCTTTCTTTACCACCCTATCTACATGAGATGCCACCTTCAAGGAACTGTGCACAGCTACTCCCAGATCCCTCTGTTCAACTGCATTCCTCAATTCCCTACCATTTACCATGTACGTCCTATTTTGATTTGTCCTGCCAAGATGTAGCACCTCACACTTATCAGCATTAAACTCCATCTGCCATCTTTCAGCCCACTCTTCCAACTGGCATAAATCTCTCTGTAGACTGTGAAAATCTATTTCATTATCCACAACCCCACCTATCTTAGTATCATCTGCATACTTACTAATCCAATTTACCACACCATCATCCAGATTATTGATGTACATGACAAACAACAGTGGACCCAACACAGATCCCTGTGGCACCCCACTAGTCACTGGCCTCCAACCTGACAAACAACCATCCACCATTACTCTCTGGCATCTCCCATTCAGCCACTGTTGAATCCATCTTGCTACTCCACCATTAATACCCAACATTTGAACCTTCTTAACCAACCTTCCGTGAGGAACCTTGTCAAAGGCCTTACTGAAGTCCATATATACAACATCCACTGCTTTACCCTCATCAATTTCCCGAGTAACCTCTTCAAAAAATTCAAGAAGATTAGTCAAACATGACCTTCCAGGCACAAATCCATGTTGACGGTTCCTAATCAGACCCTGTTTATCCAGATGCTTATATATATTATCTCTAAGTATCCTTTCCATTAATTTGCCCACCACTGACGTCAAACTAACAGGTCTATAATTGCTAGGTTTACTCTTAGACCCCTTTTTAAACAATGGAACAACATGCGCAGTACGCCAATCCTCCGGCACTATTCCCGTTTCTAATGACATTTGAAATATTTCTGTCATAGCCCCTGCTATTTCTACACTAACTTCCCTCAATGTCCTAGGGAATATCCTGTCTGGACCTGGAGACTTATCCACTTTTATATTTCTCAAAAGTGTCAGTACTTCCTCTACTTTGAATCTCATAGTTTCCATAGATACTCTGCTTGTTTCCCTTACCTCAAATAATTCAATATCCTTCTCCTTGGTGAATACCGAAGAAAATAAATTGTTCAATATCTCCCCCATCTCTTTTGGCTCTGCAGATAGCTGTCCACTCTGACTCTCTAATGGACCAATTTTATCCCTCGTTATTCTTTTGCTATTAATATAGCTGTAGAAACCCTTTGGATTTACTTTCACCTTACTTGCCAAAGCAACCTCATATCTTCTTTTAGCTTTTCTAATTTCTTTCTTAAGATTCTTTTTACATTCATTATACTCCTCAAGCACCTCATTTACTCCATGCTGCCTATAATGATTGTAGATCTCTCTCTTTTTCCAAACCAAGTGTCCAATTTCCCTTGAAAACCATGGCTCTTTCCAATTTTTACTATTTCCTTTCAACCGAACAGGGACATAAAGATTCTGTACTCTTAAAATTTCACCTTTAAATGTCTTCCATTTCTCTTCCACATCTTTCCCATAAAACAAACTGTCCCAATTTACTTCTTTTAAATCCTTTCGCATCTCCTCAAAGTTAGCCTTTCGCCAATCAAAAATCTCAACCCTAGGTCCAGTTCTGACCCTCTCCATAATTATATTGAAACTAATGGTATTGTGATCACTGGTCCCGAACTGTTCCCCAACGCATACCTCTGCCACCTGACCCGTCTCATTTCCTAACAGGAGGTCCAGCACCGCCCCTTTTCTAGTAGGTACTTCTATGTATTGCAGCAAAAAACTATCCTGCACACATTTTACAAACTCCAACCCATCCAGCCCATTTACAGAATATGTTTCCCAGTCTATGTGTGGAAAATTGAAATCTCCCACAATCACTACCTTGTGCTTACTACTAATATCTGCAATCTCCTTACATATTTGCTCTTCCAATTCTCGCACCCCATTAGGCGGTCTATAATACACCCCTATAAGTTTTGCTACCCCTTTCCCATTTCTCAGTTCCACCCAAATAGCCTCCCTAGACGAGCCCTCTAATCTATCCTGCCAAAGCACTGCTGTAATATCTTCCCTGACTAGCAATGCAATACCTCCACCTCTTGCCCCTCCAATTCTATCACACCTGAAGCAACAAAATCCTGGAATATTTAGTTTCCAATCACAGCCCTCCTGCAACCATATTTCACTGATCGCCACAACATCATACTTCCAGGTGTCAATCCAGGCTCTAAGTTCATCCACCTTTCTTACAATGCTCTTAGCATTAAAATATGCACATTTAGGAAACCCACCCTCTCTTATTCTCTGTTTATTGTCTTTTTCTTCTCTCTCCCCTACATTTTGGGTCAGTGCTACCATTCTCTGCCTCCTGCCTCACACACTGACTGCTAGCTTTCCCAATTTGAGTCCCTCCCCCCAACCATACTAGTTTAAAGTCTCCCCAGTAGCCTTTGCAAACCTCCCCGCCAGGATATTGGTCCCCCTCGGGTTCAAGTGCAACCCGTCCTTTCTGTACAGGTCGCACCTTCCCCAAAAGAGGTCCCAATGATCCAGAAACTTGAATCCATACCCACTGCACCAGTCCCTCATCCACTCATTTATCCTCCACCTCGCTCCATTCCTACTCTCACTGTCGCGTGACACAGGCAGTAATCCTGAGATTGTTACCTTTGCAGTCCTTCTCCTTAACTCTCTACCTAACTCCCTAAATTCTTCTTTCAGGACCTCTTCTCTTTTTTTACCTATGTCGTTGGTACCTATATGTACCACAACCTCAGGCTCCTCTCCCTCCCATTTCAGGATTTCTTGGACACGTTCAGACACATCCCTGACCCTGGCACCAGGGAGGCAAACTACCATCCGGGTCTCCTGTCTGCGTCCACAGAATCGCCTGTCCGACCCCCCTGACTATAGAGTCCCCTATTACAATTGCCCTCCTCTTCTTTTCCTTACCCTTCTGAGCAACAGGACCGGTCTTTATGCCAGAGGCCCGGCCGCTGTCGCTGCCCCCAGGTAGGCTGTCTCCTCCACTCTTACTCAAACATGAGTACTTATTTTCAAGGTGTACAGCCACCGGGGTACTCACCAGTCCCTGCCTCTGCCCGTTGCCTTTCCTAACTGTGACCCAGTTTTCTGTCTCCTATGGTCTTGGAGTGACCACCTCCCTGTAACTCCTTTCTATGAGCTCCTCGCTCTCCCTGAGCAGACAGAGGTCATCGAGTTGCTGCTCCAGGTTCCTAACACGGTCCCTTAGGAGCCCCATCTCGACGCACCTGGCGCAGATGTGGACGTCTGGAGGGCACTCAGACTCCATGACCTCCCACATCTGACATCCAGAACAGTAAACTGCCCTGGCCCTCATTCTCCCCCTTATCCGAATACAAAAAAGCCTTACCCGGGATACAAGCCAATCAGCTGCTTCCTCTGGTCCTGTAACGGCTGCCTCCTCTAGTCCGTTCGACCAATCAGAGGCTTCCACCAGCCCCCTTCTCTGGAAGTGAGATGGAACGTTGCAGATTTGGGTAACTCACAGCTCCAGGTAACTCCTCCTCGCACCAACGGCTCCCTGGGCATCTGTAGAAGCAAGCCCCGTGCTGTTTTTATACTCACAGCTCCAGGTAACTCCTCCTCGCACCAACGGCTCCCCGGGCCTCTCCCGGTGACGTATTGGCTCGAGACTTTTCTTCAGACTGAGAATCAGGGGTGAGGGAGTTACAGAGATAAAGAATGTAAGATGTGAACGCCCCCTGACTCTCAGTCTGAAGAAGGATCTCGCCTCAAAAAACATCACCCATTTCAACTCTCAAGAGATGCTGCCTCTCCTGCTGAGTTACTCCAGCATTTTGTGTGTACCCTCAATATAAACCAGCATCTTCAGTTCTTTCCTACACAAGATTTACTACTGGTCCATAATGAGGCCTGAATGCAAAGGCTTCATATATTCACACAGACCCTGTGGGTCCTCTCTTGTTAAAATCAAGTCCCATGTAACCTCAATCCTTCCTTGTCTTTATAAAGGGCCTGTCCCACTTTCCCGAATTATTCACAAATTCTCCTGAGTTTGTATGAACAATGAAGAATGTTTGTAACGAGTCCGTAGGAGTCCGTGGATATATCGTAGCTATCCTGGTGCAAGATCGTGCTTTCTGCTACTAATGAGTTGAGAATGAAGTGGCCATCTATGAACTGCTGTAGCTTTGGGAGCAACAACAGCAGCAGGAGTTTAGCAAGAGATACGACTGATTGGCTCTAGCCCAAGTTGGAGGAGAGAAGTGAAAACAGTTTAAGTACAGGTCAAGGACAGGCAGACTTGACTCAGAACTGCTGTAGCTTTGGGAGCAACAACAGCAGCAGGAGTTTAGCAAGAGATACGACTGATTGGCTCTAGCCCAAGTTGGAGGAGAGAAGTGAAAACAGTTTAAGTACAGGTCAAGGACAGGCAGACTTGACTCAGAACTGCTGTAGCTTTGGGAGCAACAACAGCAGCAGGAGTTTAGCAAGAGATACGACTGATTGGCTCTAGCCAAAGTGGGAGGAGAGAAGTGAGTCAGTGCTGGGAAAACAGTTGAAAACTGAGGAATTTGGTTTGTAAATTGGTAAATCAGGCAATTTATCAGTCAATTTAAGCAAGACTGCTCTTAGCGAGCGGCCTTGTGAGGGAAGTGCCCTGTGAGAAAAGTGTGAGTCTTTGGCTCGAGAGTCTTCGGAGAGGAGGCTGAGGAGAGGAGACTACGCAAAACACTGCAGAGGGAGAGATGAAAGAAGGAGATGTCAGGCAAGCTGATTCAGTGTGATGCTTGCAGTATGTGGGAGGTCAAGGACACCGCTGGTGCCTCTGGCTGCTACAAATGCGGAAAGTGCATCCAGGTAGAGCTCCTGAAGGGCCGTGTTGGGGAACTGGAGAAGCAAGTGGATGACCTCCGGTTCGTCCGAGAAACGGAGTCGTTCCTCGACAAGTCCTACAGTACGATTGTTACACCTAAGGTACTGGAAGAGAGAAGTTGGGAGACAGTGAGAACGGGAGGGAAGCATGGAATGCCAACGTCCCCGGGTGTTGTACCTCTTGTGAACAGGTTCACCCACTTAGAAGCTGTCGGGACAGAAGAGGTGTTTACACTGGGCGGCGGACTGGCTTGTGATGCGAATAGGGCTGTTGAGCCGAAACCAAAAAGGCCTAAGGCAGGCAACGCCATTGTAGTAGGAGACTCCATTGTGAGAGGTACGGACAGGGGTTTCTGCGGCAACAGACGGGATGCGAGGATGGTGTGCTGCCTTCCTGGTGCCAGGATCCAGGATGTCACGGACAGAGTGCAGAAAATCCTCAAGGGCGAAGGTGAACATCCGGAAGTGGTAGTGCATGTCGGCACAAACGATGTCGGAAAGAAGGGGATGAATATTCTGCAGCGTGACTTTAGAGAGCTCGGAAAAATGCTGAAAAGCAGGACCTCCAGGGTTGTTATCTCCGGTTTGCTTCCAGTTCCTCGTGCTGGCGAGAGCAGAAACAGGGAGATACGGGACCTGAACGTGTGGCTGAGGAACTGGTGCACGGGGCAGGGATTTAGATTCTTAGATCACTGGGATCTGTTTTGGGGTAAGGGGGAACTGTACAAAAGGGACGGATTGCATCTTAACAGGTGTGGGACCAGCATTCTGGCAGGCAGGTTTGCCACTGCTACACGGGTGGTTTTAAACTGAATAAGGGGGGTGGGATGTCGAATGGGCTAGTGGAGGATGGAGTTAAAGGGAAAGGGTTTCTTAAATGTGTGAGCGTAGAGACAGAGGGGTGTAAAATGAGGGTAGAAGCAATAGGTAGCAAGGTGAAAAGTAAAAGTGGCAGGCCGGAACATCCAGGGCAAAAATCAAAAAGGGCCACTTTTCAACAAAATTGTATAAGGGGTAAGAGTGTTGTAAAAACAAGCCTGAAGGCTTTGTGTCTCAATGCAAGGAGCATTCGTAATAAGGTGGATGAGTTGAATGTGCAGTTAGCTATTAATGACTATGATATAGTTGGGATCACGGAGACATGGCTCCAGGGTGACCAAGGCTGGGAGCTGAACATCCAGGGATATTCAATATTCAGGAGGGATAGAGAGAAAGGAAAAGGAGGTGGGGTAGCGTTGCTGATTAGAGAGGAGATTAACGCAATGGAAAGGAAGGACATTAGTTTGTAGGATGTGGAATCGGTATGGGTAGAGCTGCGAAACACTAAGGGGCAGAAAACGCTGGTGGGTGTTGTGTACAGGCCACCTAACAGTAGTAGTGAAGTTGGAGATGGTATCAAACAGGAAATTAGAAATGCGTGCGACAAAGGCAAAACCGTTATAATGGGTGACTTCAATCTACATATAGATTGGGTGAATCAAATTGGCAGGGGTGCTGAGGAAGAGGATTTTTTGGAATGTATGCGGGATAGTTATCTAAATCAACATGTAGAGGAACCAACGAGAGAGCAGGCTATTTTAGACTGGGTATTGAGTAATGAGGAAGGGTTAGTTAGCAGTCTTGTTGTACGTGCCCCCTTGGGCAAGAGTGACCATAATATGGTTGAGTTCTTCATTAGGATGGAGAGTGACATTGTTAATTCAGAAACAATGGTTCTGAACTTAAAGAAAGGTAACTTTGAGGGTATGAGACGTGAATTGGCCAAGATTGACTGGCAATTAATTCTAAAAGGGTTGACGGTGGATATGCAATGGAAGACATTTAAAGACTGCATGGATGAACTACAAAAATTGTTCATCCCAGTTTGGCAAAAGAATAAATCAGGGAAGGTAGTGCATCCGTGGATAACAAGGGAAATCAGGGATAGTATCAAAGCGAAGGATGATGCGTACAAATTAGCCAGAAAAAGCAGCATACCGGAGGACTGGGAGAAATTCAGAGACCAGCAGAGGAGGACAAAGGGCTTAATTAGGAAAGGAAAAATAGATTATGAAAGAAAACTGGCAGGGAACATAAAAACTGACTGCAAAAGTTTTTATAGATATGTGAAAAGAAAGAGATTAGTTAAAACAAATGTAGGTCCCTTGCAGTCAGAAACAGGTGAGTTGATCATGGGGAACAAGGATATGGCGGACCAATTGAATAACTACTTTGGTTCCGTCTTCACTAAGGAAGACATAAATAATCTGCCGGAAATAGCAGGGGACCACGGGTCAAAGGAGTTGGAGGAATTGAGTGAAATCCAGGTTAGCCGGGAAGTGGTGTTGGGTAAATTAAATGGATTAAAGGCCGATAAATCCCCAGGGCCAGATAGGCTGCATCCCAGAGTACTTAAGGAAGTAGCTCCAGAAATAGTGGATGCATTAGTAATAATCTGTCAAAACTCTTTAGATTCTGGAGTAGTTCCTGAGGATTGGCGGGTAGCAAACGTAACCCCACTTTTTAAGAAGGGAGGGAGAGAGAAAACGGGGAATTACAGACCAGTTAGTCTAACATCGGTAGTGGGGAATTATTAAAGATGTTATTAAAGATGGGATAGCAGCACATTTGGAAAGTGGTGAAATCATTGGACAAAGTCAGCATGGATTTACAAAAGGTAAATCATGTCTGACGAATCTTATAGAATTTTTCGAGGATGTAACTAGTAGCGTGGATAGGGGAGAACCAGTGGATGTGGTGTAACTGGACTTCCAGAAGGCTTTCGACCAGGTCCCACATAAAAGATTAGTTTACAAACTTAAAGCACACGGCATTGGGGGTTCAGTATTGATGTGGATAGAGAACTGGCTGGCAAACAGGAAGCAAAGAGTAGGAGTAAACGGGTCCTTTTCACAATGGCAGGCAGTGACTAGTGGGGTACTGCAAGGCTCAGTGCTGGGACCCCAGCTATTTACAATATATATTAATGATCTGGATGAGGGAATTGAAGGCAATATCTCCAAGTTTGCGGATGACACTAAGCTGGGGGGAAGTGTTAGCTGTGAGGAGGATGCTAGGAGACTGCAAGGTGACTTGGATAGGCTGGGTGAGTGGGCAAATGTTTGGCAGATGCAGTATAATGTGGATAAATGTGAGGTTATCCATTTTGGTGGCAAAAACAGGAAAGCAGACTATTATCTAAATGGTGGCCGACTAGGAAAAGGGGAGATGCAGCGAGACCTGGGTGTCATGGTACACCAGTCATTGAAAGTGGGCATGCAGGTGCAGCAGGCAGTGAAGAAAGCGAATGGTATGTTAGCTTTCATAGAAAAAGGATTTGAGTACAGGAGCAGGGAGGTTCTACTGCAGTTGTACAGGGTCTTAGTGAGACCACACCTGGAGTATTGCGTACAGTTTTGGTCTCCAAATCTGAGGAAGGACATTATTGCCATAGAGGGAGTGCAGAGAAGGTTCACCAGACTGATTCGTGGGATGTCAGGACTGTCTTATGAAGAAAGACTGGATAGACTTGGTTTATACTCTCTAGAATTTAGGAGATTGAGAGGGGATCTTATAGAAACTTACAAAATTCTTGAGGGGTTGGACAGGCTAGATGCAGGAAGATTGCTCCCGATGTTGGGGAAGTCCAGGACAAGGGGTCACAGCTTAAGGATAAGGGGGAAATCCTTTAAAACCGAGATGAGAAGAACTTTTTTCACACAGAGAGTGGTGAATCTCTGGAACTCTCTGCCACAGAGGGTAGTCGAGGCCAGTTCATTGGCTATATTTAAGAGGGAGTTAGATGTGGCCCTTGTGGCTAAGGGGATCAGAGGGTATGGAGAGAAGGCAGGTACGGGATACTGAGTTGGATGATCAGCCATGATCATATTGAATGGCGGTGCAGGCTCGAAGGGCCGAATGGCCTACTCCTGCACCTAATTTCTATGTTTCTATGTTTCTATGCATTGTGGCTCCAAATGCTGATAAATCTAAGAATGTTTGTAACGAGTCCGTAGGAGTCCGTGGATATATCGTAGCGGCTCGCTATGCCAGCTGTAGGTATTCGGGGCTATTCTTTTACTCGTGGACATTTTTCATCATGCTGAAAAAACGTCCCGACTTACCTGATGCCCCGAGTACCTACAGCTGGCATACGATATATCCACGGACTCCTACGGACTCGTTACAAACTTTCTGCGAGTTTGAAAACTCGGGAGAATTCGTGAATAACTCAGGAGAATTTGTGAATAACTTGGGAAAGCGGGACAGGCCCTTGAATATCTTGTTGTGCTAAGTTTAGTTTAGAGATACAGCGTGGAAACAGGCCCTCGGGCCTCCATTCTGAGCCGACCCGCGATCCCCACACATTAACATTATCCGCCACACATGAGGGACAATTTTTACATTCACCAAGCCAATTAACCTACATACCTGTAGGTCTTTGGAGTGTGGGAGGAAACTGAAGATCTCGGAGAAAACGCACCCAAGTCACAGGGAGAACGTACAAACTCTATACAGACAGCACCCGTAGTCGGGTTCGAACCCAGATCTCTGGCACGGCAAGGCAGCAACTACACTGCTGCGCCACCATGCCGCTGAAGTTCTGACGATAAATCATTTATCTTTCGCACGATTAGATCTTAAGTGTATTTTATGTGTTGCATTTCAGACACTGCTATTAACTTTACATCAGATATACCATTCCTTCTGTTATCCATTCATGCTGCTTAAATGGGTTAGTATCCTAAGGGAATTCTTTTTGTAGGAACACACTGAAGCTTGATAATGTTGTACTTGGGTGATGACGTAAGCAATTACCGATTCTTTGGTGCATCTGAAGGCATTTATTTAACAGAATGTATTGGATCTAAACACATGGTCTGCTGCTTTCACACTGAGTAACTGAACAAGACAGGAAGCATTCACAGCAAACTATCAGAATAAAGAGAGGCCTGTGCACTAATTGTGTTGTTTCTTGACATTCTTTAGATAACAATAATCTTACTCAGTCCAGTAGCAATTGGAGCTAATGATCTAAATCTTAGATTTATCAGCATTTGGAGCCACAATGCATAGATGGCCACTTCATTCTCAACTCATTAGTAGCAGAAACCACGATCTTGCACCAGGATAGCGTTTCTTATCTCTGAGTGCTCGCCTGAGGGTGATTCCTACTCAGGATACACAGCGAGTTACCTGACTAGAGACTCGACTAACTTTTCTTTTATTCTCACTGACAGCGCTGCTTGTTAAGAATGAATGGAAATAAAAAGCAATATTTTTTTTCGGTCATAGACTGAACATGAAGGCATACTTTCACTTGCATGTGATGATTGATTTGTAATTTTGCTTTTCCTTTCTTGAATAAAAATCTGTCTTGAATGAGAACTCAGTCCTTTCATCCTCTCCCACCCAACTTATCCCCACCCAAGGCACTTTTCACTGCAAGCACAGAAGATGTAACACATGCCCCCTACACCAGCTATCTCACTTCCACCCAGGGCCTACAACATCTCTTCCAGGTGAGGCAGAGGTCTCCACGCACCTCTTCCCACTTCGCCCATCGAATCCGGTGTTCCAGATGTGGCCTCCTTCACAATTGCGCGACCAAGCGTGGACCAGGCAGAAGATAAACACAAAATGCTGCAGTACCTCGGCGGGACAGGCAACATCTCAGGCGGGAAGGAATGGGTGACGTTTCTGGTTGAGCCCCTTCTTCAGCAACTGTTTTGCTGAACACTTGCACTCTCTCCGCCAAGGCCTGAAGGAGGTCATGATTGCCAATAACTCCCCTTCCCACTTTCACATTGATTGTTCTCCCCTTGGCTTCCTCCTTTGCCAGAATGAGGCCATATTCAATGATGATTATACTTGGTCGCATGTACCTCGGTACAGTGAAATGCTTTGATTTGCATAAAACCAGGTAAAATCATCTTGCAGATACAAGTGTTGCCACGTTTTGGTGCTGAAAAAGTTACATAAGTTCACCCGACTATCCTATCTACTGCCTGGCACCATGCATACTAAAAGAGGCTGGCAGTATCATCAAAGACCCACACCATACTGGCCACACACTCATCTCCCTGCTACCTTCAGGTAGAAGGTACAGGAGCCTGAAGACTGCAACAACCAGGTTCAGGAATAGCTACTTCCCCACAGCCATCAGGCTATTAAACCTGGCTCGGACAAACCTCTGATTATTAATAACCACTTTCTGTTATTTGCAATCTACCAGTTTATTTATTCATGTGTGTATATATTTATATCATGGTATATGGACACATTTATCTGTTTTGTAGTAAATGCCTACTATTTTCTGTGTGCTTAAGCAAAGCAAGAATTTCATTGTCCTATACAGGGACACATGACAATAAACTCACTTGAACTTGAACACTTGAACCTGAACAAGGGCGGTCACGGTGGCGCAGCGGTAGAGTTGATGCCTTACGGCGAATGTAGCGCTGGAGACCCGGGTTCATTCACGACTACGGGTGCTGTCTGTACGGAGTTTGTGCATTCACCCCATGACCTGCGTGGGTTTTCTCCGAGACCTTCGGTTTCTTCCCACACTCCAAAGACGTACAGGTTTGTAGGTTAATTGGCTTGGTAAATGTTAAAATTGTCCCTAGTGTGTGCAGGATCGTGTTAATGTGCGGATATCGCTGATCGGCGCAGACCCGGTGGGCCGAAGGGCCTGTTTCCATGCTAACTCTAAATTGAACTAAGCTAAACAGCACCTGTTTTAGTTTAGACAATAGACAATAGGTGCAGGAGTAGGCCATTTGGCCCTTCGAGCCAGCACCGCCATTCAATGTGATCATGGCTGATCATCCCCAATCAGTACCCCATTCCTGCCCTCTCCCCATATCCCCTGACTCCGCTATTTTTAGGAGCCCTATAAAGTTTAGTTTAGTTTATTATCGTCACGTACCGAGGTACAGTGAAAAGCTTTTGTTGCGTGCTATCCAGTCAGCGCTGAGGATATTCTGCTTGAGTAGTTTACAACTCAACAGGATGAACATTGAATTAATAAATTTCAAGTAATACCCCCACTATGCCTCCCCAACCCTTTGTTGGATTCACGGGAGGTTGGTCTTGGAGGGGAGGATGCTCCTCAAACTGCGGAGCATCCTGGACAATACAGCTCACACCCCCTCCGTGACACACTGGTCAACCTGAGGAGAACCTTCAGCAACAGACCAAGATGCAGTTCAGAACGCCACAGGTAATAATAATAATAATAAATTTTATTTTTATAGCGCTTTTCTAAGACTCAAAGTCGCTTTACAATAGTAACAGACAATAGCAAACGGATCATTCTTCCCTGTGGCTATCAAACTGTACAACTCCTCCCCCTTCTGTCATGGGGTAGACTGAGTGACTTCACCCCCACTCCCCTCCCCAATCATTGCACACCCCCAACCAATCCTTTCCACTTGTCACTTTAATTTCATGTTTCATGCATTTTGCGTTTTTGGGTTTTCATGACTGTTGGCAGATCAATTTCCCCCAAAGTTATATTGTATCGTATTGTAACGTATCACTCTCAAGGCACAGACATTTCTTCCACCATCTCCCACTATCCTAGTCACTCAGTTCCTTTCCTCTCTCTGTGTGCTCATCTCCCATCCCTGAATCCAATACTTCTCGTTTATCCCTCTCTTTCCCCTCCCCTGCACACTTCCGCCCATATCCTTCCCTCCTGCTTAACATTTCATTCCTCCTCTTTCTGCATTTGACATCGTTTTCTCTCCTTTTCACCTCTAGCCTCAGTTACTGCCTCCGCCATCTTCATCCCCCCTCACCTGTATCCACTCATCACCTGCCACGCTTGTCCATGTCCTCTGTAGATGCTGCCTGACCCACTGAGACCAACCAGTCTTATAACGACAGAAGCATTTTGACAAGTTGTTGAGGGCGTGTTTAGAAACATAGAAACATACAATATAGGTGCAGGAGCTCTCCATTGCACTGGTGTTTTCACCATCACACTGCTTTGTACAGGAAACTCTAATTCATATTAATATTTCTATGTTCGAACTATACTGATCATAAACAGTAATAGAGAACATAGCACAATAGACAATAGACAATAGGTGCAGGAATAGGCCATTTGACCCTTCGAGCCAGCACCGCCATTCAATATGATCATAGCTGATCATCTAAAATCAGTACCCCGTTCCTGCTTTTCCCCATATCCCTTGATTCCGTTAGCCCTATGAGTGATATCTAATTCTCTCTTGAAAACATCCAGTGAATTGCCCTCCACTGCCGAGAATTCCACAGATTTGGTTTGTGTTTGGTGAGCTACTATTGCTCAGGTGTTCGAATAAAAACTTTTATCACTTAACAATCTCCAAAATGTAGACTCTGTTGATTTCTGAGCAGACATAAAGGATGAATCAAATATTTATAATGATCGGGTGTGAAAGCATTTTCTCGGCTGAATGGTTAACAAAGGCATGCGACAAATGGTAAACATTAAACTTGTCACTACTCAGACAAGTGTCGAAACCCTTCTTCAATCAAAGAGTTCAGGTAAATGTGCTGGAGGCCTGTCCCAGGTAGGAATGATTCTCATCCCACACACAGCCTCTTGCCAAAATCAATTGAATTATAATTGCTCTGGAAACATGTTATTCAAATGAAAACTCTACAGCTTTTGAATCTAGCCCGTGGCATTTTTCTCAAAACTTCCTTCAAAATTCCATAATCAAGTAACCGCTTCTAAAACCTGTTAATAGATGACAGATATGATCTTACCATTCACCATTGTGCTTGTTGAAGCAAGTTTAATTCTTTTTTATCAAATTCATCAGAAGTGCCCTTTATTTAAACTTTCTTTGTTGAGTGAATGCTCTTCACATTGTCATGTAGCAGAGAAACATAGACAATAGGTGCACGAGTAGGCTATTCGGCCCTTCGAGTGAGCACCGCCATTCAATGTGATCATGGATGATCATCCACAATCAGAAGCCTGAAGAAGGGTCTCGACCCGTAACGTCACCTATTTCTTCTCTCCAGAGATGCTGCCTGTTACTCCAGCTTTTTATGTCTATCTTTGATTTAAACCAGCTTAGACATAAATGTTTTGCCAGCATCTTGAGTATGTGACCCTTGGACTGAGCAACATTCATAATTCCATGCAATATCTTGCGGTCTTCTGAAGCCAAGCTGGGAAGCAACCCGCCAGTATGCTTGCAATGGTGTGGGACACGAACCAAATATCTTCAATCTTCAGAGGAAGAAGAGGCATTAGTGTGTTTTTTTTGGATGTTACTTCAATATGGTAAGTCCTGTAGTCCTCCGCTAACCTCATGTTTGGTACTCTCAATGCGGCCTCCTTAACATGGGCAAGATCACTCGTAGACCAGGTGACTGTTTTGCTGAACACTTGATCTCAGTTGTCAAGGCCTGCTGGATCATCCGGTTGCTAACCATTGTAACTCCCCTTCCCATTCCCATACTGACCTTTCTGTGCTGGGCCTCCTCCATTGCCAAAGTGAGGCCACACGCAAACTGGAGGAACAGCTCCTCATATTCCACCTGGGTAGCTTACAACCTAGCAGTATGAATGTTGAATTCTGCATTTTTTTCAGAAACAACCCCCTCTCTCATCCCCACCCCATTTTACGCTCTCTCTTCCCTGTACCCCACCTGGATGTGCACCCATTTCTTCCTTTCCCCTTCCCCACCACCCCCTTCCACCACTAGTCCTTGCTCTGGCTTCACATTTCCTATCATCTCTTTATCTCGGCACGGTGGCACATGGGGCGGCACGGTGGCACAACGGTAGAGTTGCTGCCTTACAGCGCTTACAGTGCCAGAGATGTGGGTTCGATCCTGACTACCGGTGCTGTCTGTCTGTACAAAGTTTGTACGTTCTCCCCGTGACCGCATGGGTTTTCTCCGAGATCCTTGGTTTCCTCCCACACTCCAAAGACGTACAGTTTTGTAAGTTAATTAGCTTGGTATAATTGAAAGGCAAGTGTTTGCACTGTATCTCTAAACTAAACTAAAACCCCCAAAAAATCTCACACTTTGCCAATATGGAATAGGTTATGAAAATGAAATGACTTGGGAGTTAGGGCTTCAATGTTGCCATTGTTGGCCAGTCTGAAGAAGGGTCTCGACCCGAAACGTCACCCAATCCTTCTCTCCAGAGATGCTACCTGTCCCGCTGAGTTACTCCAGCTTTTTGTGTCTATTTTTGTGCACGATGATGATCTTTCATTTTTAGAGTCAATGAGTCAGTCAGCTGGGAAACAGCCTATTCTGCCCAATTTGTGCAATGCTGACCAAGATGCCCATCAAAACTCATCCCATGAAACATGATGCCACTGAAGGTTTCCCATCCATGTTACTGTGCAAATGAACTTTAAATGTTGTTATTGTCCCTGCCTCAACTACTTCATCTGACAGCTTGTTCCAAATACCCACCACTCTGTGTGATAAAGCTGGGCCGCAGGTTTCCATTAAATGCTTTCCCTCTGACCTTAAACCTATACTCTCTACTTCTTAATTCCCCCAGCCAGCAAAAAAGACTATGTCCATTCACTCCATTTATTCCCCTTCATTATTTTATACAACTCTATAAAAATCAACCATCAAATTTCTATGACTCTATGAAGAAGCTGAGGCATAATTAATAACAACATTTGAGGAAATGTGCTCCAATGAATAAAATCTCTCCTTATAACTCAGGCTCTCGAGTGCTGGCAACATCCTCGCAAATCTTTGCACCCTTTCCAGCTTCATAAGATCATAGTGTCATAAGTGATAGGAGTAGAATTAGGCCATTCAGCCCATCATGTCTACTTCACCATTCACTCATGGCTGATCTATCTCTCCCTCATAACCCCGTTCTTCTGCCTTCTCCACAAAACCTCTGACAGCCGTACTAATCAAGAATTAATGGCAAGCTTAATGGCATCTTTCTGATAGCAGGGTGACAAAAACTGAACACAGTATTCCACGTGCGGCCTCAACAATGCCTTGCACAACGGCAACATAAAGGCCCAACTTCCATACCAATTTCACTGACTGATGGAGTCCCTGTAAATTCTACTGGCAAATCCATTGGATGAGCAAGGCATCACCCTATCACTTGCTCATCGCCCTATCTACCTGTAACGATAATTTCACGGAGCTATGTATGCACACTTCAAAATCCCTCTGCTCTAGAGCACACCACAGCATCCTGCCATTCACTGTGAAGCTCCTGCCCTTGTTTGACTTACCAATCCAGACTTATCCGAATTAACCTCCACATGCCATTCCTCCACTCACTTGCCCAGCTTATCAAGATCCCGCTGTAATTCTTCATAACCATCTTCTCTATTTATATCATCTATTTTTGTGTAATCTGCCAACTTACTAGTCATGCCTTGCTCATTCAATGGATTTGCCAGTAGAATTTACAGGGGCACCATTGGATGTACCTCTCCAGTGCCTTGAGGTCCCTTCTGCAGGTAGTCTAAAAATCAAAACCACACGCGGGAACAAGGATCAACCATGAGTTTTATACCACTTTGAAAGTCTTGGTGATCAATTATGTTTTCCCCCTTTAAATGTATTTCAAATGTTGTTATTAATCCTGCCTCAGCTACTTCATAGAGTTATAGAGTGATACATTGTGGAAACAGGCCCTTCGGCCCAACTTGCCCACACCAGCCAACATGTCCCATCTTCTGACTGCCTGCGCTTGGTCCATATCCATTCAAACATGTCCTGTGCATGTACCTGTCCAACTGCTTCTTAAACGTTTCGATTGTCCCTGATCCAACTACCTCCTCTGGTAGTTTGGTTGCTTGTTCCATACACCCCACCACCCTTTGTGTGAAAAAGTTATGCCTTAGATTCCTATTAAATCTTTTCCCCTTCAACTTAAACCAATGTTCTCTGGTCCTCGATTCACCTACTCTGGGCAAGAGACTATGCATCAATCTGATCTATTCCTCTCTTGATTTTATAGATGGATATAGACTTCCACATCTTTTCCTGTGGTGATCTCCACTCTGCGGGTGTGAACAGCAGTGTACAGAAAGCACTGATGTTTCTTGTGGGAAGATAAAATTCCTTCTTGCATTGCTCCATAGTGTGGTCATGCTCATTCTTGTAAAGGATTACTGAATCCTCCATCTCCACTCTGAAGAAGGGTCTCAACTCAAAAGTCACCCATTCCTTCTCTCCAGAGATGCTGTAGGTCCCGTTGAGTTATTCCAGCATTTTGTGTCTATCCTCCTTTCTTTCTTAACGTAGTCTTTTGAAATATTTCATTGATCAGGATTTCCTTGTCTCTCTGAATGAATGTGAAAACTATCTCTCCTTCTCATCCAGGAAATGGTTGTTGTCAAAAGCCCTGCGATTTGACTCTTTAGCACATGCATAATTAAATAGAACTGCGGAAGTTGAAAATCTGAAATCAAACAGAAAATTCTGGGAAGGTTCAGAAAATCAGGCAGCACTTGTGGAGAAATGGAACCAGGGTTTTGATGAGAGTTTTCTCTTCTCCACTACTGCATGTCCTGCTGAACGTCTGAATATACACTGGAATTTAGAAGGGGAATTCAAGAGGGGATTTTATTGAAACATGTAAGATTATTCAGGGATTGGACATGCTAGAGGCATGGAACATGTTCCCGATGTTGGGGGAGTCCAGAACCAGGGGTCGCAGTTTAGAAAGGAGATGAGGAAAAACTTTTTCAACCAGAGAGTTATGAATATGTGGAATTCTCTGTCTCAGAGGGCAGTGGAGGCTGTCTTTCAAGAGAGAGTTAGATAGAGCTCTTGAGGATAGCAGAGTCGAGGGATATGGGGAGAAGGCAGGAGCGGGGTACTGATTGGGGATGATCAGCCATGATCACATTGAATGGCGGTGCTGGTTCGAAGGGCAGAAAGGCCAACTCCTGCACCTATTGTCTATTGTCGGACGACAGATGGCACAATGGGCTAAGTGTTCGGCTGGCAACCGGAAGGTAGCCGGTTCGAATCCCGCTTGGAGTGCATACTGTCGTTGTGTCCTTGGGCAAGACACTTCACCCACCTTTGCCTGTGTGTGAATGTGTGTGAATGTGTGTGAGTGATTGGTGGTGGTCGGAGGGGCCGTAGGCGCAGATTGGCAGCCACGCTTCCGTCAGTCTGCCCCAGGGCAGCTGTGGCTACAGAAGTAGCTTACCACCACCGAGTGTGACTGAGGAGTGAATGAATAATGCGATGTAAAGCGCCTTGAGTATTAGAAAGGCGCTATATAAATCCCATCCATTATTATTATTATTATTGTCTCAAACATTTCCCGTTTTTTTTCTTCGCTACTAATTTGATACCTTTCTCTGATTACTGCACAGCCAAATGCCAGGGGCTCTGCTGAACTGAGTGTGTGCTTGTCAGGAATGTTTCTTGAGTCATATTTTGTGTTTCTTTCTGGGCAGTTTACCCCCTATCACTCTTTGTGTGTTCAAATTCATGACTTGTAAAGAGTTTAGTACTAAATGCCAGAAAAAAAAAGCAATTCAATTTGAGGTCAACGATTCCCTAACAGTGTTAGAAAAGCAGAAAACAGAACCAGGGCCAATCATGAAAGAAAAATATTCCTTTCCAGTCCCCTCCAGTGATTGGAATCAGCCTCAAAGCCCTTATGTAATGGCTGTTATCTCATAAAGGACTAGAGAAGCAGTCACAAACAGCCAAAACAGGAATCATTGAAGAACGAAATAAGATCATTTATCAATTAGCACAAGAACCGGATTTCCCAGCCAAGGAATGTGTGTCTTACAATTGCTTAAACCCTTCATCTGATATACTATAACATTTCATTACCTGGATTACAATAAAGCAGGAACAAATGAGAAAGTGCAGCAGAAATATAATGAGATCTTTGGAAGCATTTGTGGTGCTCATAATTGCAAACACAATTCATAAAATCATCAGCATACTTGTTTCCAATTATTGCATTACTGTCATAAACCTGTCAGTTTGTAAAATTGATCTGAGCTGCAATTCAGCCAATTTTAATCTCTCTTAAAACTGAAATGCATTAACTTGGAAATTTTCAGTTAATATTGATTTAATATATGGTGCTTTTATTCGCAATATATGAAACGGATATTAATAATGCAATGAAAATAATCATGCATATGCATATATCTCTTTCTGTTTGAGCTTTCATAAATCTGTTTAAGCAGTTGTTTGTGTTAAAGACTCTTGCAGAATATGAAATGTTTATTACTGTTAGTGCCCAGGCAATGACTATCATTACATACAGTAATCATTGATTTACATATACTTACACTTATATTGGAAACCACGAGCTGTTAGAGCTGAAGGTAGACACAAAAAGCTGGAGTAACTCAATGGGCCAAGCAGCATCTCTGGAGAAAAGGAATTGGTGACGCTTCCCTCTCTCTCCATCCCTCCCCCATCCTAGTTCTCCGACCAGTCTGACGGTATTCCTGATTAAATTTTATCTTTGTTTGCTTTGTTGTCAACTTCCTCTATCTAACAATGATCAATTCTACATTTTTCTTAAACTTTGTCTCCTTTAATGTCACGTTTTCACACCTGAAAAGACTAGACGTATTCACTGGAGTTTAGAAGGACGAGGGGTTATCTTATAGAAACATATAAAATTATAAAAGGAGTGGACAAGCTAGATGCAGGAAAAATGTTCCCAATGTTGGGCGAGTCCAGAACCAGAGGCCACAGTCTTAGAATCAAGGGGAGGTCATTTAAGTCTGAGGTGAGAAAAAACTTTTTCACCCAGAGAGTTGTGAATTTATGGAATTCCCTGCCACAGAGGGCAGTGGAGGCCAAGTCACTGGATGGATTTAAGAGAGAGTTAGATAGAGCTCTAGGGGCTAGTGGAGTCAAGGGATATGGGGAGAAGTCAGGCACGGGTTATTGATAGGGGACGATCAGCCATGATCACAATAAATGACGGTGCTGACTTGAAGGGTCAAATGGCCTCCTCCTGCACCTATTTTCTATGTTTCTATGTTTCTATGTTTCTTAGCCTTCTATATCTCTGTGTCTCCCTCTCCCCAGACTCCCAGTCCGAAGAAGGGTCTCGACCCGAAACGTCATCCTTTCCTTCTATCCAGAGATGCTGCCTGTCTCGCTGAGTTACTCCAGCGTTTTATGTCTGTTTCAAATTGAGACCCTTCTTCACCTGCTTTACTTTTCAGTGCAATATAGAGAAAAGAAATGTGAAATATTTTGAAATAAAGAATTCAGGAACAAACTAAGTCCTAGGATATCTGAGATTTTACCGTTTCATGTTATGTTCTTTGACATTTGTACAGTAAGTACAATTGTTGTCCTGCATTGTACTCAACTCAGTGCTTCATTTGAGTTGCTATGTTGTGCCTGTTGTTTGTGGCTGTGTGGCTCTCATCTTCCTTAAGGCCAAATTAGATATTGATCTGGATGGTAACAAGAGAATGTCGATCTGGACTCATAACAAGAGGAGTTGAGTACAGGAGCAAAGAGGTCCTTCTGCAGTTGTGCAGGGCCCTAGTGAGACCACACCTGTAGTATTGTGTGCAGTTTTGGTCTCCAAATTTGAGGAAGTACATTCTTGCTTTTGAGGGAGTGCAGCGTAGGTTCACAAGGTTAATTCCCGGGATGGCGGGACTGTCATATGCTGAGAGAATGGAGCAGCGGGGCTTGTATAATCTGGAATTTAGGATGAGAGGGGATCATATTGAAACATATAAGATTATTGAGGGTTTGGACACGCTAGATGCAGGAAACATGTCCCCGATGTTGGGGGACTCCAGAACCAGGGGCCACTGTTTAAGAATAAGGGGTAATCCATTTAGAACGGAGATGAGGAAACACTTTTTCACACAGAGAGTGGTGAGTCTGTGGAATTCTCTGCCTCAGAGGGCGGTTCTCTGGATACTTTCAAGAGAGAGCTAGATAGGGCTCTTAAAGATAGCGGAGTCAGGGGATATGGGGAGAAGGCAGGAACAGGGTACTGATTGGGAATGATCAGCCATGATCACATTGAATGGTGGTGCTGGCTCAAAGCGGCGAATGGCCTACTCCTGCACCTATTTTCTATTGCCTATTGTCTATTGTAGGACAGGCATTTGATCGCAAGTAGTACAACCAAGAGCTCCTTGCACAATGACCCTAATGTCCTTTGACAGCTCATGCTTTCAAAGTCCTTTGACATTATCAGAGATGTTAGGAAACTCTTTATGATATAACATTTTTTTTTTAAAGTCAATTAAATATTCAAAGAATCACTATAATATAATGAAATAATTAAAACATGCACATAACGAGAAATGGAAAAACGATAACAAAGATATTAACCTTCACTAACTTTTTACTGAAGGACATTAAAGGAGCCATCGTCGTAGGCCCCCCTCGGTCATGACTGACCATGTGTGATGCATCCTACTTGTTGGCTACTTGCTCCAAACCTCGGCCAGAGCAGTGTCGCTTGTGGCTGAAGAGACCAATGCGAGAGTGACAGTCTCTGTCGCAAAGGTCACATTTGTGTGTGGTCTCTGTTTTGCTGACGTTGCTGTGCTCCTTTTACACCCACCACCCTTGGTGTGAAAAAGTTACCCCTCAGATTCCTAATAAATCTTTCCCCCTTCACCTTAAACCTCTGTCCTCTGGTCCTCGATTCACCAACTCTGGGCAAGAGACTCTGTGCATCTCTGTGTTAAACTAGCCATGGTTGTCTAGGTTAAAGTGAGGCACCAGGCACAAATCTGGCCCTGAAGCTGAGGAAGATATGGAACAGTTCCTTGTCTCTACAACAAGTTATTTGCAGAGTGTGAGCTTCTATGTACTGGTTAAGACAAAGGATAGTCTGCTTATGTTCTGTTGCACCACATGCTTCTTGATCAAAAGTGTACCTTAGTCATTCTAGTGGTATAATTATTGATTTCCCTAACTTCAAGTAACCCTTGCATCCCACCTCTCTCTCCATCCCTCCCCCACTCAAGTCGTGCCAACTGCAAAGTCGTCTTGTTGAGTCTCATTGTCTGTAACTCGTTCTCACCTCGAACACAGCTAACAATGGGCTGATTCCTATATCATCGTTACTTTTTTGCATATTATTAATTCATATGTTCTAATGTTTATCACTCCACTTCACGGTCTGTATCTCTCATTTCCCTTTCAAGGCACGAAGCATGCTTGATGTAAAAAGCAACTTCCCTCTCACCTTAAATATATTTCCTCTAGTTGAAGGCTGAAGAAAGGTCTCTACTCGAAACGTCACCTATTCATTCCTTCTCTCCAGAGATGCTGTCTGACCCGCTAAGTTACCCCAGCTGTTTGTGTCTATCTTCAGTTTAAACCAGCATCTGCAGTTCCTTCCTACACTTACCATTCTATTGTAGTATTATCAAGACTCTTACCCTTCCCTTAGAGTGCTTGGAGTGTAATATAAGTAACTTTATTGTAAGCATTCACATTGTTGCATTTGTCAAAAATAAAATCAATTCCATGTCACAGATTAAGTCTTTCCTTTTGAAGATTATCCTCCACTGATCTTTTCAACGTTCATATTTATCCTTGACACTTGTGTTACCATTTCTCAATCCAGAATTCTTAACATAAGTTTACATCAGGTGACCACTCAAAAAACCTTGAAAGAGTTTGGAGGCTTCAGGGTAGAAATGTAGACTTATTCTGGGATTAGTGTAGATCAATGCATCAAATAATTCCTTTATTTTGCCATATTCCACTTCACTAATCCTTAGAAAGGGGGCAGATATATTTCCAACAGCCTGTTGATTTAAAGAAAAAATAATGGTTTCACAGTACACCCAAAACAAGAAAACATTCTGCATGAAGGCAGCAAGGACTTAGAATTGTAGAATCATTTCAGATGCTCAATAAAGGATTTGCAATAAAGGCACGCTATACTCATTTAATATTGAGACACAAGAGACTGCAAATGCTGGAATCTTGAGCATAAAAAAATCCTGGAGGAACTTAGTGGGTCATGCAGCATCTGGAGAAGGAATGGCCAGGCAAGTTTCAACTCGGGACTGATCAGCAGATTGACTTAACCAGACCAGATTGACAGATGGTCTGTCATACCATTCAGCTCACAAAACTGTCAATCGCCTCATTGATACATTAATAATTTACACTGAGAAACATTTCAAAGTAAACCACTTTGATTTATCCTGCTTCACCAAAGCCTTCACCGTTTTCTTCTCTAATAGAAATCATTAAATAATGATAAAGGATTTGATAAAGGAACTTGAGGTTAAGTAGCCATTAGGAGGTAGTGACCATAATATGGCCAGGTTTAATCTGCAATTGGAGAGGGAGAAAGGTAAATCGGAGGTGTCAGTGTAAAAGTCCTGTCCCACTGTACGAGTTCATTCAACGAGTTCTCCCGAGTTTGCCCTGATTTGAACTCGGAGATTTACAGTAATGGCCGCTCGTAAGTACTCGGCGCTCTCGTGGACATTTTTCAACATGTTGAAAAATCTTCACGAATCTTCCAGAGATTACCTGCCATTAGCGAGTCTTCCCGAGTACCTGCCGTTAGCGTTACGAGCCGCTAAGAGACGTCCCCGAGCTCCGACGTACCCGCTACGTTCATTCTATGTGCTTACCATGAGTTTGATTTTTTTTTAAACGGGGAGAGATCTTGAATGAACTCGTACAGAGGGACAGGGCTTTTACAGTTGAATAAAGGGGACTATGGAGCCATGAGCGAGGAGCTGACCAAAGTTGACTGGAAAGACACCCTAGCAGGGATGATAGTGGAACAACAATGGCAGGTATTTCTGGGAATAATACAGAAGGTGCAGGATCAATTCATTCCAAAGAGGAAGAAAGATTCCAAGGGGAGCAAGGGGCTGACAAGGGACGTCAGGGACAGTATAAAAATGAAAGAGAAGAAGTACAACATAGCAAAGATGAGCGGGAAGCAAGAGGATTGAGTAATGTTTAAAGAGCAACAGAAGATAACTAAAAAGGCAATAAATATGAGGTACGAAGGTAAGCTAGCCAAGAATATAATGGAGGATAGTAAAAGCTACTTTAGGTATGTGAAGAGGAAAAAAATAGTTAAGACCAAAGTTGGACACTTGAAGACTAAAAAAGTGAATTTATTATTGGGAACAAGGAAATGGCAAATGAACAGGTACTTTGGATCCATCTTCACTAAGGAGGACACAAACACTCTTCCTGATGTACTAGTGGCCAGAGGATCTGGGGTGACGGAGGAACTGGAGGAAATCCACATTAGGCAGGAAATGGTGTTGGATAGACTGATGGGACTGAAGGCTGATAAATCCCCAGGGCCTGATGGTCTGCATCCCAGGGTACTTAAGGAAGTGGCTCTATAATTCGTGGACGCATTGGTGTTAATTTTCCAATGTTATATAGATTCAGGATCAGTTCCTGTGGATTGGAGGGTAGCTAATGTTATCTCACTTTTTAAGAAAGGCGGGAGAGAGAAAACAGGGAATTATAGACCAGTTAGCCTGACATCGGTGGTGGGGAAGATGCTGGAGTCAATCATAAAAGATGAAATAGCGGCACATTTGGATAGCAGTAACAGGATCGGTCTGAGTCAGCATGGATTTACGAAGGGGAAATCATGCTTGTCTAATCTTCTGGACTTTTTTGAGGATGTAACAAGGGAAATGGACAAGAGAGAGCCAGTGGATGTAGTGTACCTTGACTTTCAGAAAGCATTTGATAAGGTCCCACATAGGAGATTAGTGGGCAAAATTAGGGCACATGGTATTGGCGGTAGACTGCTGATATGGATAGAGAAGTGGTTGGCAGACAGGAAACCGAGAGTAGGGATTAATGGGTCCCTTTCAGAATGGCAGGCAATGACTAGTGGGGTACCGCAAGGCTCGGTGCTGGGACCGCAGCTATTTACAATATACATCAATGATTTAGATGAAGGGATTCAAAGTAACATCAGCAAATTTGCAGATGACACAAAGCTGGGTGGCAGTGTGAACTGTGAGGAGGATGCTATGAGAATGCAGGGTGACTTGGACAGGTTGGGTGAGTGGGCAGATGCATGGCAGATGCAGTTTAATGTGGATAAATGTGAGGTTATCCACTTTGGTAGCAAAAACAGGAAGGCAGATTATTATCTAAATATTGTCAAGTTGGGAAAAGGGGAAGTAGAACGGGATCTGGGGGTACTTGTTCATCTGTTAATGAAAGTAAGCATGCAGGTACAGCAGACAGTGAAGAAAGCGAATGGCATGTTGGCCTTCATAACAAGAGGAGTTGAGTATAGGAGCAAAGAGGTCTTTCTGCAGTTGTACAGGGCCCTAGTGAGACCACACCTGGAGTATTGTGTGCAGTTTTGGTCCCTTAATTTGAGGAAAGACATTCTTGCTATTGAGGGAGTGCAGCGTAGGTTTACAAGGTTAATTCCCGGGATGGCGGGACTGTCATAAGCTGAGGGAATGGAGCGGCTGGGTTTGTATACTCTAGAGTTTAGATGGATGAGAAGGGATCTTATTGAAACATATAAGATTATTAAGCGTTTGGACATGCTAGAGGCAGGGACCATGTTCCCGATGTTGGGGGAGTCCAGAACCAGGAGCCACTGTTTAAGAATAAGGGGTAGGTAAGTCATTTAGAACAGAGATGAGGAAACACTTTTTCACACAGAGAATTGTGAGTTATGGAATTCTTTGCCTCAGAGAGTGGTGGAGGCCGGTTCTCTGGATACTTTCAAGAGGGAGCTGGATAGGGCTCCTAAAGATAGCGGAGTCAGGGGATATCGGGAGAAGGCTGGAACGGGGTATTGATTGGGGATAATCAGCCATGATTGCATTGAATGGGGGGTGCTGGCTCGAAGGGCCGAATGGCCTACTCCTGCACCTATTGTCTATTGTCTATTAAATGGTCAACTAGGCATGACTAATGTGTCGGATGGAACTGCAGATGCTGGTTTAAACTGAAGATAGACACAAAAAGCTGGAGTAACTCAGCAGGTCAAACAGCATCTTTGGAGAAAACGAGTGGGTGACGATTTGGGTCGAGGCCCTTTTTCAGACTTCCTCAGTCTGAAGAATGGTCTTGCCCCAAAATGTCATCCATCCCTTTTCCCCAGAGATGCTGGCTGACCATCTGAGTACTCAGTTTTTTGTTTGTATCTTAGGTATAACTCTCCGAAATTCTCCGAAATAATCTCTGAGGTATAATCCTCCAAAATTTACGCCACCTCCAACGCAATCCCACCCAACGCAATAACATTTTCCCATCTCCACCCCTTTCTGCCTTCCGCAGAGACCATTCCCTCTGCCACTCATTGGTTAACTCACCCCTTCCCACCTAAACCACCCCCTCCCCAGGTACCTACTCCTGCAACTGCAAAAGATGCAACACCTGCCGATATACCTCCTCCCTCAACTCTGTCCAGGGACCCCGACAATCCTTTCAGGTTAGACAGAGGTTCACTTGCACCTCCTCCAACCTCATCTACTGTATCCATTGTTCAAAATGTGGACTCTTGTACATCGGCGAGACCAAACGCAGACTGGGCGATCGTTTCGTGGAACACCTTCGCTCAGCCCACCTGAACCAACGTGATCTCCCAGTTGCTGGACACTTTATTTCTCCTTCCAAATCCTACACAGATCTTTCTGCCCTCGGTCTCCTTCAATGTCAGAGAGAGGCAAAATGCAAATTGGAGGAACAGCATCTCATATTTCGCTTGGGCAGCTTACAGCCCAGTGGTATGAATATTGATTTCTCTAACTTCAAGTAACCCCGGCATTCCCTCTCTGTCTACCCCTCTCCCATCCAAGTCGCACCAGCTTCTCATTTTCATCATTTTCACAGCTAACAATGGCCTGTTCCCATTATCATCGTTACGTTTTCGCATATCTTTCATTCATTGTTCTTTTTCTCTCCACATCACCGTCTATATCACTCGTTTCCCTTATTCCTGACCAGCCTGAAGAAGGGTCTCGACCCGAAACATCATCCATTCCTTCTCTCCAGAGATGCTGCCTGTCCCGCTGAGTTACTCCAGCGTTTTGTGTCTATCTTAGGTATAAATAATGTTAAGTGTGAACAACAGTAATGCGGCTTTTTCACGGGGCGACTTGACGCAAGATGTAACCAGAGTGAAGTGGTCGTGGTCTAGCACGATATCACACGATATAACGGGGGGTAGATAAAGAGTTCCCACGGTACTCGGCATTTCTGTTAGTTGTGCGAGTGACTTGTTCGTCTCCCGAGCTTTCCCGTTAAATCTTGAATGAACATTGTGAAGTGTTGTTAAATCATCACGTGGCACAAATTATGTCACTTTTTTTTCACACACTATAAATATCCTCCCTTGGTTGAATTGGCTCATTTGGAGACATGTTTTACTGTGTATGTGGGAGACACAGATGGACTGAGCACTGTACCTCGGTCTTACTGTGTGTGGGAGAGGGGGAGAAAGAGACGTACACTCATAGAGGCAGAGTCTCTCAGCCTGTGTAAGAGGGAGGCACACACAAGGTGGATGTGAAATCTCACCTGCCTGTTTCAGTGACAGACACCCGCCGCCAGTAAATGAAGACACCCCCATCTGTCTCCCCCTCCTCTCCCTCGACTCCCCCACCTTTCCCTCCCAACTCCAGTCCCGTCCCGACCCCCTGGGAAACTGAATAGAGCAACAATCAACTGCTGCCTGTGCGCTGATATGACAATAAAGGCTACTTTACTTTACTTTACTTTACTGAGTTAAAGAGTTCCCACGGTAGACTGTAAAACTGGGACCCTGGTTCTGGACTCCCCCAACATCGGGAACATTCTTCCTGCATCTAGCCTGTCCAATCCCGTAGATACTGATTAGACCGGTATCTATTTATTTACTTTATTAATGATTTCAATTAAATATTGGGAACATCAGGCCGCAAACGTTATTTCTTGAGTGTTAGTGCTGGACTTTGACTCGACCTTCCTAGTTAGCCGGCGCCTGAGACTGAGCCAAGCAATGTCCAGACCTGACTTCAACACAAAGTGATGGAGGAACTCAAAGGGTCAGGCTCGTCCAGCGCTCTGTGTTTTGCTTGTGATTCCTGCATCTGCAGTTCCTCGTGTCTACAGACCAGAGTTGCCACTTGACTCCGAGATGACCATCACAGAGCATACGGAAGATAGACACGAAATGCTGGAGTAACACAGCGGGACGGGCAGCATCTCTGGAGAGAAGGAATGTGTGGCGTTTCGTTTCGAGACCCTTCTTCAGAGTCTCGTCCCGAAACGTCACCCATTTCTTTTATCCAGATGCTGCCCGTCCAGTATTTTATGTCTGTCTCCAGTATTACTGTGTCTATCATCGGCGCAAACCAACATCTACAGTTCTTTCCGACACATTAGAGGATACCGTCTCGCCATCACTCGGATTACCCGCTTCATTTCCACAACGTTGCCACCTCTCTTTACTTTGCTTACTGAAGCCTGATCCTTGTCACACCCAGTGCTCTATCGCCCAGCCTCTCATCTTTCAATCGGGTTCGGCCAGGAAGGAACTGCAGATGCTGGATTAAAACGAAGATAGACACAACATGTAGCTCAGCGGGACAGGCAGCATATCAGAAGGGTCTCGACCCGAAATGTCACCCATTCCTTCTCCCCAGAGATGCTGCCTGTTGCGCTGAGTTCCTCCATTTTGTGGCTACCTTGGGTTTATCCAGGATGTCCTAACTCGCTTTGGTTTGTTATTATTGTCTCATATCGAGAACCAGCAGATACAGGTTTAGGTTCGGGGGGAATGATTTAATGAGAGCCTAAGGGGTAACTATTTTACGCAAAGTGTGGTGGGTGTATGGAATGAGCTATCCGTTAAGGTAGTTGAGGCAGGTACTGTCGCAATGTTTAAGACGCATTAGACTGAAGCATGGATAGGATAGGTTTAGATGGTTATGGGCCAAACGCGGGCAAGTGGGACTAGTGTAGATGGGACATATTGGTCGGTGTGGGCAAGTTGGGTCGAAGGGCCTGTTTCTACGCTGTATGATTCTATGCAGGGAATAAACTTTTGTTTGCGTGCTATACAATCATATCAGATAATGCTATACATGAATATAACCAAGCCACGTACAGTCTGAAGAAGGGCCTCGACCCGAAACGTCACCCGTTCCTTCTCATTAGAGATGCTGCATGTCCCGTTGAGTTACTCCAGCATTTTGAACCGTCGAGTTACTCCAGCATTCTCTTTAAACCGGCATCTGCTGTTCCCTCCGACACATGCACAAGAACACCAGGTAGAGCGAAGAGGAAAATACCAGAGTTCCGAATATATGTTTTCAGGACAGTTCCAGGGGGAAAAAGTCCAATGTCCGCATTGAGGTAGGTTGGTAGGTCGGGTCAGTGCACAAACGAATGGAAGGAAGAACCGTTCTGAAGCCGGATAAGAATAGGTGGTCGGCGCGGACTCGGTGGGCCGAAGGGCCTGTTTCCGCGCTATATCTCTAAAATCTGAAGTTAGGTAATGTCTAAAGGAACTGCAGATGCTGGTTAATACGCACAAAAGGACACAAAATGTTGGTGTAACTCAGCAGGTAAGTCAGATCTGGGAAGAAAAACATAAAAAGCTGGAGTAAGTCAGCGGGTCAGGCAGCATCTCTGGAGAAAAAGAATAGGTGGCGATTCGAATCGGAACCCTTCTTCAGACAGCCTAATCGGAATTGAGTCTGAAGATGTGTCTCGTCCCGAAACATCAGCTATTTTTCTCCAGAGATGCTGCTTGACTCGCTGAGTTACTCCAGCTTTTTGTGTCTGTCTTCGGTTTAAACCAGCATGTGCAGTTCACTCCTTACACGGGTCTCTGGAGATCATTGATTGGTAGCGTTCCGGACCCTGCTTCGGAAAGGCATCGATCGCTCGTCGGCGAGGACTCCGAGCTGTATCTCTCAACGAAGTACATGTGAAAAATTTCTCACGGACCATAAAAATGCGGGACCTTTCAGTAAAGTCCCTTTTAAAGTCGCTTTTAAAGATTATAGTTATTTTCTGGAATCTCATTAACATAACTCATGAATAAGTTGATGTCCATATGCGGATGCAAATCTTTATTTTTTAAATTCAATCCCACAGAAGACAATTTTTACTCACCTTCTGTCCCCTCTGTCCAGCTTCCGGGTTCACCGTTCGCAGGAGTTCCCACGGTAACCGCAAGAGTTATTACGGATATCGCACGGATATCGCACTGGCCACTACGTTCATATAATGTTGCAATGCTCAACCACAAGTGTACAAGTCACTCTTGGAGAAATTCAAACTTGCTTGAATTTTCTCCCGAGTCACCAAGTTACACGATTACCTGCCGTTAGCGCCACGGTGGTCCACGAATGCCGTACTGTTATCGCACGAGGTTCCCACGATGTTAAACTCTGGTTAACTCTTGCGTCAAGTCGCCCCGTGAAAAAGCCGCTTAAGAGGTAGACACAAAATGCTAGATTTCTGGAGAGAAGGAATGAGTGACGATTCCAGTTGAGACATCCATACACAACAGTAAGAGGTAGATCTTTCAGGCAACAGAAAAGTGAAGGTAAATTTATTAAATGTAAAAGCTGCTTGCAAACCATGCAAGCTGAGATAATTATCATCAGGAAAAGTATCTTTAGGTATGAGGTCCCAGAAGCTTGAGAACACATGGCAGCAGTAACACATGACCTGCTGGAAACAACAAGCCTCCACATGTGGTTGTTGCAACATAACTGCCTTGAATAACTTTGTGATGTGTGGGTGATTAATGCTTTGGAAATTTAGAGACTGACAACACCTAAGGCATGATTTCCCAGTTTGTCACATTGAATAGCTGCAGAAGCAACATTAATAATGCTACCTTTCACTAACTGATATTTCCGTGTTTCTGCTTCTCCCTCCATCTCCTCACTGTGGCATTATTGTGCATTCAGGCTGAATAAGGGAACGATGTGTTTTGGCATGATTTCCTCTTCTGTTGATTTTGAATTTCTAATTTCAGAGATAGAAGCAAATTGTTTTTCTACGGCTTCTCCCACTCGCAAGCAATTACTTTTCACAAGAGAATGTCTGTTTTTTTGCCAGTTTAATAAGCAGCAAGTGAAGTTGGGTGGGGTGGGTGGGGATGGGGGGGGGGGGGGGGGGGGGTAGACATGCCTTTCCACCCATGAATTCTGAGAATGCCAAATTTATTAGCAAAATGGTATTTTGGGGAAAAAACTCGGCATTCTCCTATTGCTCATGAAAAGAAAAACAAAATGCCTTCACTCTCTGTGATTTATAATGCCCTATTTGTTGATATTAGCATGAAACTAACGACACATGCAGAAAACATACCACAGTTTTATTTATTCTTTGAATCGTGGAAATCGCTGAAAACGCCACCATTTAAGGTCCATACCTAACTGCCCTTGTGTAGTCAGCTTTTTGAGAAATGTTGCATTCCTTATACTAAAAGTATGTTCTTTATGTTTGGAGTAACTTCAACCAGTGAAAACATTGCATGAATTTCTTTCGCCAGAGGGTTTTGATACAACATTTGGTCAATAATGCCTTGTTGTTAACAGCAGTCACGCCCCATTTCTCTATATGTTTGTATCATGTGGTTCCTGGAATGGAAGCTAAGCATCAGTGTGCAAATTAGGAGTGAGAAAAATCATCATTGAAGCCATGAGAAAGTCTTAGTTATGAGAGGGACAAGTTGGCAGCTCAATGTTGCAGGAGGTAGTTGAGGCTGGGACTATCCCAACATTTAAGAAACAGTTTGACAGGTACATGGAAAGACTGGTCTGCCCCAACAGCTGCTGACAACGTTCTACCGCTGCACCACAGAGAGCATACTAACGTATGGCATCTCAGTGTGGTATCTCAGCTGCACGGAGGCGGAGAGGAGAGCTCTTCAGCGCGTCGTCAACAGAGCGCAGCGGATCATCGGGACAGAGCTACCAGCCTTGGAGGGCATCTACCACACGCGGTGCCTCAGGAAGGCCCTCAGCATCCATAAGGACTCATCACACCCCTGCCACGGTCTGTTTCAACTACTTCCCTCCGGCAGACGTTACAAGGCCTTCTACGCCCGAACCTCCAGACTCAGGAACAGTTTTATCCCAAGAGCTATAGCGGCTCTGAACCGGCCCTAATGAGTGCCCCCCCCACCCACCCCCTTTGGACAGTCTCCCTCAGATGGTCACGTCAATCAATTCAGCTTGCTTATTTATGTATTGTATTTATTTACCTTTCTTGTACATCAGTGGAGCTGCACACTAAATCTCGTTGCACTGACGTGCAATGACAATAAAAGATATTATTATTATTATTATTATTTTGTTGTTTCAGATGTGATTGAGCAGGAGGGGAAAGAGATGGAGGTGTTGCTTGGTCTAATACTCAAAGTGCATAAAATTATAGAATCCAATGTTAATAATGTTGGGTTGTATGCTACCTAAGCCGAATATGGGGTTGCTGTTCCTCCAGTTTGCTTCTGTCCTCACTCTGACAATGGATGAGGCCCAGAACAGAAAATCCATATAGGGAGAGAAGAGATCTTACAATGGTTAGCAACTGGATGATCAAGTAGTCCTTGGCGAGTTGGCAAGTCTCAGCTTGGTCTTGCCACCGTAAAGAAGGCCATATTGGGAACATTGAATGCAGTAGATGAACAGAATCTCTTGCCTAGAGTAGGGCAATCGAGTACCAGAGGACATAGGTTCAAGGTGAAGGGGAAAACATTTAATAGGAATCCGATGGGTAACTTTTTCTCACAAAGGGTGGTGGGTGTATTGAACAAGCTGCCAGAGGAGGTAGTTGAGGCTGGGACTATCCCAACATTTAAGAAACAGTTTGACAGGTACATGGATAGGACGGGTTTGGAGGGATATGGACCAAGCGCAGGTAGGTGGGATTAGTGTAGCTGGGACATTGTTGGCCGGTGTGGGCAAGTCGGGCCGAAAGGCTTGTTTCCACACCGTATCACTCTGTGGCTCTCTGTGACTTTATGAGGTTAGAGGGGGTGCACATGAACATGTGTCTCACATGAAAGGACCGCTAGGGTCCTTAGAATGAGGTGAGGGAGGAGGCATAGGGATATGTGCTACATCACTTGTGGTTGCAGGGGGAAGTCCCTGGTAAGGGGATGGGTTGGATTGGAAGGGATGGGTAAACCAAGGAGGGAGCAGTCTCTGCAGAAGGTAGAAGGGACAGGGATGGAAAGATGTGACTGGCGGTGGGATCACGTTGGTGGTCAGAAACCTTGGAGAAATGTGATTTTAACTTCCCCAATATTGGCTGGGACTTGCTGAGCGAGGGAGACTTATACAGGTCGATTAGATTTGTATCCATGATGGTTATTGAAACAATATGTGGATAGTCTAAGTAGAGGAGGGACCTGGCTGAATCGGTGTAGGGAAACAAGTCAGGCCACATGACTGACATTCAGTGGGGAGCTTTGGCAACCGTGATCAAATCCCTTAAGTTTTTATATAATTATGAATAAGGATAAGCCTGGACCTTGTGTGAAAATACAAAATTGGGAGAGGACAAATCACAAGGCATAATGTAGGGAATGTTGGGAGAAACTTTTATGGGATAAGTCCACGTACAACATTTGTTGAATGACCAGCTGATCAGAGTTCAGGACTGGCATGTGTAGGAAAGAACTGCAGATGCTGGTTTAAACCGAAGATAGACATAAAAAGCTGGAGTAACTCAGCGGGTCAAACAGCATCTCTGGAGAAAAGGAATAGGTGACGTTGCAGGTCGAGACTCTTCTTCAGACTGGCATGTTCCTGTAAGCGCAAGGAACAAGGATGGCAAGGTAAGGGTATCTTCGATGATGAGGGAGGGAGTTTGTAAGTATGGTTAAAAGGAAGAGAAATGTGTGTAAGGTTTAGGAATATAAATTTAGACAGGGTTTGAACTGAATAGTAAAGCAGATGGATGTAAAGTCAATCTGAAGAAGGGTCCAGAACCGAAATGTAGACTGACCATTCCTTCCACAGATGTTGCCTGGCACGCTGATCAACTGTGTGAGATCAGTATCGGTTATTCTAATGTGCTGGATCATCCTGAGATCAAGAAGGAGGTGGTGATGGGGATCTTGAAGAACATGAAGGTGAATAAGCCCCCAGGTTCTGATATGATCTACCTCAGTTTACTGAGCCGCAGAAGAAGAGGTTACTGTGGCTTTGACAAAGATTGTTTTATCCGCTGTAACCAATATTGTTACTTTGTATAAGAAGGATATAGGGATAACCCAGCAAATTATAAAATAGTGAGCCTCACATCAGTGTAGGGAAGCTATTGAATCAGATCCCTTGGGATAGGATTTGGTCTCAGTTTTGGAGAGAATGGGTTAATTTGGCACATTCAGCAAGGATTTGGCTTTGAGATCCATTGTCATATGAGGATGGAACTGATGTGTTGGTCGAAGATAGAAGAAGGGTCTTGATCTGAAACGTCACCCAATCATATCCAAAGATGCTGCCTGTCCCTCTGAGTTACTCCAGCATTTTGTGTCCATCTTCAGTGAAAACGACCATCTGCAGTTCCTTCCTACACATGATGTTGGAGTTCCTTTCATCAAAAGTTTTATTGTCCAGTACCATTTACAGCTGGATTTAGACATGATGGACATAAAAAGCTGGAGTAACTCAACGGGTCAGACAGTATCTCTGGAGAAAAGGACTAGATGACGTTTCGGGTCGAGACCCTTCTTCAGACTAGGATCTTTTGATACATTTGTTACGTGAGTATTTTGCTCTGTAGTCTGCCATGTCTTTTGCAAGTGTCTCTTTGCTGCACTCACCTGCTTGGTACCTTACGTTAGATCAGTCCGAAGAAAGGTCTCGACCCGAAACAACACCCATTCCTTCTCTCCAGAGATGCTGCCTGTCCCGTTGAGTTACACCAGCATTTTGTGTCTACCTTGGGTACCTTACATTGATGTGTCTGCTGCTGTTCCCAGCGTGCGTTTCATCATCTCCTTGAATCACACCTGGCCCCTTGGCTGAGGCATAATTACAGACTGAGGGACATGCCATGGGGGCCAGAGGTTGCAATGGAATGCAATTCATCTGCAGCTGACTGCCCACAGGTCTGCTGAAGTCCCAGTTGTCAGCTGCTACATAGATGTGTTCTGAATCTATCCAATCTAGCTTCATACGTCATGGTGAGAGGTGGTTTCATAGCAAAGCTAACACAAGGACTGGACTGCGGTAACCCTTACCATTCTGGACAAGAATGCAAGTGCAGTAAACTGATCAGTGAAGGTAAATTAGACAAGAATGCTGGAGAAACTCAGCGGGTGAGGCAGCATCTTTGGAGTGAAGGAAATAGGCGACGTTTCAGGTTGAGACCCTTCTTCAGACAGATGTGAAGGGGGGGGGGGGGGTCGGGAAGAAGAAAGGAAGAGGCAGAGGCAGTGGGCTGTGGGAGACCTGGGAAGGGGAGGGGAAAGAAGGAGAAAGCAGGAACTACCTGAAATTAAGAGAAGTCAATGTTCTGGGGTGTAAACTAAATGCTCTCCCTACTTGTGCTGAACCCTCTCTGCCTCCTATGTTTTACTGCAGGAATACTCTAATTTACAGAAGAAGGCCATGTGCACACAAAGTTCCCAACTGCATTTGGTGATCAGGTTACATACTGTAGATACATAGATACATAGACAATAGGGGCAGGAGTAGGCAATTCAGCCCTTCGAGCCAGCACCGCCATTCAATGTGATCATGGCTGATCATCCACAATCAGTACCCCGTTCCTGCTTTTTCCCCATACCTCTTCATTCCACTAGCCCTAAGAGCTCTATCTTACTCTCTTTTGAATGCATCCAGTGAATTGGCCTCCACTGCCTTGGGAGGCAGAGAATTCCACAAATTCCCAACTCTCTGTGTGAAAAAGTTTTTCCATATCTCAGTTTTAAATGGCCTACCCCTTATTCTTAAACTGTGGCCCCTGGTTCTGGACTCCCCCAACATCGGGATCATGTTTCCAGCATCTAACGTGTCCAATCACTTAATAATGTTATATGTTTTTTATAAGATTGCCTCTCATCCTTCTAAATCCCAGCGAACACAAGCCCAGTCAATCCATTCCTTCATCATATGACAGTCCCAACATCCCGGGAATTAACCTAGTGAACCTACACTGCACTCCCTCAATAGCAAGAATGTCCTTCTTCAAAGTAGGGGACCAAAACTGTATACAATACTCCAGGTGTGGTCTCACCAGGGCCCTGTACAACTGCAGAAGGACCTCTTTGCTCCAATACTCAACTCCTCTTGTTATGACCAACTTGCCATTAGCTTTCTTCATTGCCTGTTGTACCTGTATGCTTACTTTCAGTGACTGATGTAGGACACTCAGTACTCATTGTACTTCCCCTTTTCCTAACCTGACACCATTCAGATAATAATCTGCCTTCCCATTCTTGCCTCCAAAGTGGATAACCTCACATTTATCCACATTATACTGCATCTGCCATGCATCTGCCTACTCACCCAACCTGTCCAAGTCACTCTGCATCATAGCATCATCTTCACAGTTCACACTGCCACTCAGCTTTATGTCATCTGCAAATTTGAAAATGTTACTTTTAATTAGTTCATCTAAATCATTAATGTATATTGTAAATAGCTGCGGTCCCAGCACCGAACCTTGCGGCACCCCACTAGTCACTGCCTGCCACTCTGAAAGGGACCCGTTCACTCCTGCTCTTTGCTTCCTGTCTGCCAACCAATTTTCTATCCATGTCAACACTCTACCTCCAATATCATGTGCTCTAATTTTGCCCACTAATCTCCTGTGTGGGACCTTATCAAAGTCTTTCTGAAAGTCCAGGTACACTACATCCACCGGCTCTCCCTTGTCCATTTTACTTGTTACTGGAAACATTCAATTTCACAGCATATGGAAAAGTCTGGTAAGCGATAGTATTTCAACCCATCCTGAGATAACACCTGTCTATTCCCTCCCAAGATGCTGCCTGAGTTCCTCCAGCACTTTTTGATTTGCTCAAGATTCAAACACCTGCACTTTCCTGTGTTTTCAGAATTTCAACCACCTATATTTATTCGCTGCCATTAGCGACTGATGCTTCGGATAATCAGAGTTAAAGTATCTTTAGCTACAGACGGAGACAATTAGGGCTCTTAAAAATCTATAGTAAAAAAGCCAGTATGGACTAACTGGAGTTGATCATAGAAATGATGATAAAAGATCTTCTGATTTGTCACATACATGATTGAGTTGGGAGGAGTTTTAGAACAGCAAAGACAGCCTATGTCCCCTTGGGAAAGAATTCAGCTTTAAGTCTAATAGATATTGATTACAGGCTTCACTAAAATATAATAGTGTTCTCTTCTTTGTAGATGGATGAGTTGGTCACATGGATTAACCTCAATCTGCTTGCAGTTCAGTTCGAGTTGGAGACCTAATCAGCCTTAGCATTTGTGAGCTTTTCAGAATGAGGTGCCCGTATCACCCCACTTGCTCAAGGTTTCTCAGTTCAGGATGAGGATAGGTTTCCACTGGCTCTTAATAGAATTTCTCAAAATCAAATCTACTTTAACTTACTGCAACAGAATAAAAAACGTGTTGATGCGGACTGAGGGGCAGGCAATGGTTATATAATAAGATTCATTTAAATTGGGCTTTTTGCTGCTTTTTTCCATCATGTCGAGGTGCTTGGAGAAGACCAGATTTAGATTGTTAAAATATTAAAACGATGTGAGGGGTACGGTGAAGATTTACGAGGATGTTGCCAGGACTAGGGTCTGAGCTACAGGGAGAGGTTGAGTAGACTGCGACTCTATTCCTTGTAGCGCAGGAGGACGAGGGGTGATCTTATTGAGGTGTACAAAATAATGAGAGGAATAGATTGGGTAGATGCACAGAGTCTCTTGTTGTGAGTAGGTGAATCAAGGACCAGAGGACATAGGTTTAAGGTGAAAGGGAAAAGATTTAATAGGAATTTGAGGGGTAATTTGGATGTTCACTCCAAGAGTGGTGGGTGTATGGAACAAGCTGCCAGAGGAGGTAGTTGAGGCAGGGACTATCCCAACGTTTAAGAAACAGTTAGACAGGCATTTGGATAGGACAGGTTCAGAGGGATATGGACCAAATGCGGGCAGGGCAGGTGGGACTAGTGTAGCTGGGACACGTTGGCCGGGACATGTTGGCTGGTGTGGGCAAGTCAGACTGTGCCTGTTTCCAAGCTGTATTACTCTATGACTATGACTATGGTCTGAAATCGAAAATAAGGGGCATAATCTTAAAATTAGAGCTTGATTATTAAGCGTGTAAAAAAAATCCTGACAGAAAAGACACTAAAAATGGTCACTTCCCACCCCAAAGAGTGAACATTCACAATTGTAACAGTAAAGGTTGGGTGTAACAGATCTTTGGAGGACAAGTTTCAATAGTCAAGGAGCAAGTTGCAGCAAACAAAAATAGCTGCAGATCTGACATGATACTGTTGAGTGGTGGATCAGCCCTCAGGGGCTAAATGGCTTGATGTTCTTAGTGATGTTGTGTTGCAGGACACTTAAGAATGAATTATGCAAGAATTCATCCTTGAATAAACTTTCCTGTCTCCGATATCATCTCCCCGACTGAGCAATTCATACACAGAAATGGTTCAGAAATACAGAACGTGTCGCGCTTGGCTGTTAGCTCTAATATTGACTGAACTAGATTCGGCTCGTGAAAATGACATAGGTCTTGGAGAACCTTAATATATTCTGTCATATTCTTATTATTGGCTGATCTTTATGCAACCTTGAACTTTGTATATTGACTGTGTAAACGCCGCTTAGAAGAATCAATTAGAATATCCATATTTGATTAAAGCAAAATGAGTCACTATTTTTGGATTTACTTATGTTTCAGCTAAGTTTAATTGCATAGCACGATTGAACAAAATAAAGACTCGCTGAGGTTTAGAAGGATGAGGGGGAACCTCTTTGAAACTTACAGAATAGTGAAAGGCCTGGAGAGAGCAGATGTGGAGAGGATGTTTCCACTAGTGGGAGAGTCTAGGACTAGAGGTCATAGCCTCAGAATTAAAGGATTAAAGGACGTTCCTTTAGGTAGGAAATGAGGAGGAATTTCTTTAGTCAGAGGGATTGAATGTGTGGAGGCCAAGTCAGTGGACATTTTTAAGGCAGAGATAGATAGATTCTTGATTTGGTACAGGTGTCAGGGGTTATGGGGAGAAGGCAGGAGAATGGGGTTAGGAGGGAGAGATAGATCAGCTGTGATTGAATGGGGGAGTAGACTTGATGGGCCAAATGGCCTAATTCTGCTACCATCACTTATGACCTTAAGACCTTATGACCTTATGACTTAACATTCATCCAGAAAATAAAGCCTTGTGCAATTAAAAACAGATGAAGTGTCTCATTTTATCTGGAGTTTCCAATGAAAGCTGCCAATTATGGGAGCAATGGTGAGGCTTATCATCATTTCTCATTTATTTACTGACAGCAAACCCAAATGATGATCCATTGCGGAGACATGATGTAGCTGCCGGATATTCAGGCCCGGTTATGGATCTGAAATCGACCAATAGAACCATATATTTAAATAACCGATTGATTTCTCCAGAGAGTTTCCAGAGGATCCCAAATGGTTGTTCAGGCTTCTTGACCAATTCAGCAAATTCAGGAATAATAAAATATCACAGAGAATGTGGGAAATATTCAGCAGTTCAGGCAGCGTTTGTGAGAGGGAAAATGGAGTGTTAACATTTCAGATAAATGATCTTCATTAAGAACTGAGAGAGAGTTATGGGCCTGTCCCACTTAGGCGATTTTTTAGGCAACTACAGGCGACTAGTTTGTCGCCACATGTTCGTCGGTATTCGCCGGGAGTATTCTCTCAGTCGCACAAAATGTCATAGCGTCTTTCTAGTCGCTGCTAAATTTTCAACATGTTGAAGATTTTTCGCCGACAGTGGGTTTGACGCCAATGAGCGTAGCTTGACCTCTCCTGACGTAGGTGCTGTCGTATGTTGGCACCAGGATGATGTAGGTTTTTTGGCGAGGTGCTACGACTATGACAGTCGCCGGCAGTTGCCAAAAAATCGCCAAGTGGGACAGGCCCATTAGGAATCAAACAGTTATTAAGTTGTAGGGAAGGGGAGTTTTAGAGAGTTAAAGGGAGTAACTGAGTTAAACAAGTAATGTATAAAGGAACTGCAGATGCTGGTTTAAACCGAAGATAGACACAAAAAGCTGGAGTAACTCAACGGGACAGGCAACATCTCTGGAGGGAAGGAATAGGTGACGTTTCAGTCGAGACCCTTCCTCAGACTGAGAGTCAATCTTTTAACCAAGTGGTGATGTTGCTGACTGAGTGCGGATAGTGGAGCTTTGATATTCATCGATGACCTATCCCCAAGAGATATCTGAAATCGTTAGATCCATGTCAACTCCTCTGGATTGTAATGTGCTGGGTCCAAAGATGAGCATATGTTCCTTGACCCTTTGGTGGGCAGAGAACAGGACCAGAGGGCAAACAAGCCAGAAAGACATTGAAGGCAACTAAAAGCTGAGTGTTATTCTTGCATTCGTAATAGAGATGTTCTGCAATACAGACACCTCCTTTCCAATTGGCTTCATCAGTGGAGCAGCAACCACTTCATTGTACAAATTAATGCGGCTTCACCTGGAAGGAATATAAAGGTCTCTGAATGAAGCAAAAGGGTAGAAGTTACATCCCCTAGTGTTGCATGGTTTATCAGTTGGAGATAGAAGAGAGAAATGGAGTGCTGTGGAGAGAATCGTCACATTGGAATTCTGAAAGGGGAAGTAAGAGGAAGACATGTCTGGTGATAGCATCATATGAAAACTTCAAAGTTTGATCTGTTCTCATCTATCAGTTTAGTTTATTGTCACATGCACCGAGGTACAGTGAAGAGCTTTTGTTGCATGCTATCCAGTCCACAGAAAGACAAAACATGATTACAATCAATCCATTTACAATGTATAGATACATGACAAGGGAATAACGTTCAGTGCAAGATAAAGCCAGCAAAGTCCGATCAAGGATAGTCTGCGGGTCATCAAAGATGTAGATAGTAATTCAGCACTGGTCTCTGGTTGGGGTAGGATGATTCAGTTGCCGAATAACAGCTGGGAAGAAACTGTCCCTGAGTGTGGTGGTGTGTGCTTTCACACTTCTATATCTTTTGCCTGTTGAGAGAGGGTGGAAGAGGGGAGAAGAGGCTTGTATGTTGGGGAAATGGATGATGAGGACATCCCACCAGATTCAATGGTCCCTGTAATGTTTGCCACCTACTATGTGGCTCCATCTTCCCCTCTTTTCTCATTTCAGCATTTGATAAAGACCACGATCTCCATGAAGTTTTGGCTTACACTTTCAACACCCACTTCACTCCTCACAGCATCCTCTCATATATAGAAACATAGAAACATAGAAATTAGGTGCAGGAGTAGGCCATTCGGCCCTTCGAGCCTGCACCGCCATTCAATATGATCATGGCTGATCATCCAACTCAGTATCCCGTACCTGCATTCTCTCCATACCCTCTGATCCCCTTAGCCACAAGGGCCACATCTAACTCCCTTTTAAATATAGCCAATGAACTGGCCTCGACTACCCTCTGTGGCAGAGAGTTCCAGAGATTCACCACTCTCTGTGTGAAAAAAGTTCTTCTCATCTCGGTTTTAAAGGATTTCCCCCTTATCCTTAAGCTGTGACCCCTTGTCCTTGTGCAGAAAAGGTTCACCAGACTGATTCCTGGGATGTCAGGACTGTCTTATGAAGAAAGACTGGATAGACTTGGTTTATACTCTCTAGAATTTAGGAGATTGAGAGGGGATCTTATAGAAACTTATAAAATTCTTAAGGGGTTGGACAGGTTAGATGCAGGAAGATTGCTCCCGATGTTGGGGAAGTCCAGGACAAGGGGTCACAGCTTAAGGATAAGAGGGAAATCCTTTAAAACTGAGATGAGAAGAACTTTTTTCACACAGAGAGTGGTGAATCTCTGTAACTCTCTGCCACAGAGGGTAGTCGAGGCCAGTTCATTGGCTATATTTAAGAGGGAGTTAGATGTGGCCCTTGTGGCTAAGGGGATCAGAGGGTATGGAGAGAAGGCAGGTACGGGATACTGAGTTGGATGATCAGCCATGATCATATTGAATGGCGGTGCAGGCTCGAAGGGCCGAATGGCCTACTCCTGCACCTAATTTTTATGTTTCTATATAGTTCATGTATTTGGTGCTCATGGTGTGTGATTTGGTATCTGCTTTACAGCACATCTCTGTTCAATCTGCAAACGTAACATCCAGCTTCTAGTTGCCTATCATATCTCTAGTTTCTCTCTCCCCTGACTCTTAGGCTGAAGAAGGTACTCGACCTACAACGTCACCCATTCATAGGGTGATAGTCATAGAGTGATACAGTGTGGAAACAGGCCCTTCGGTCCAACTTGCCCACACCAGCCAACATGTCCCAGCTACCTCAGTCCCACTTGCTGCGCTTGGTCCATATCCCTCCAAACCTGTCCTATCCATGCACCTGTCCAATGGATGCAAGCAGAAGCCTCCACGTGGCGCATCCCGGGCAATGCTGATAACAGGAACTGTACCACAGTGACTGACTGAAGTAGCCAATTCTGCAACCACCGACCGTCAACCGTCACTGACCGACCGGAGAGACGTGATATAGAAGATGGTCAGACACGAGGAAGAAGACCTGTCCAATTGTTTCTTGAACGATGGGATAGCCCCAGCCTCAACCACCTCCTCTGGCAGCTTGTTCTATACCCCCACCACCCTTTGTGTGAAAAAGTTACCCCTCAGATTCCAATTAAATCTTTTCACCTTCACCTGAAGCCCATGTCCTCTGGTCCTCGATTCCCCTACTCTGGGCAAGCGACTGTGCATCTACCTGATCTATTCCTCTCATGATTTTATACGCTTCTCTCCAGAGATGCTGCCTGTCCCGCTGACTTGCTCCAGCATTTTGTGTCTATCATCGGTGAAAACCAACATCTGCGGTTCCTTCCTACACATTAATTATCTATTCCATATAACAATTACAGCACGGAAACAGGCCATCTCGGCCCTACAAGTCCGTGCCGAACAACTTTTTTCCCTTAGTCCCACCTGCCTGCACTCATACCATAACCCTCCATTCCCTTCTCATCCATATGCCTATCCAATTTATTTTTAAATGATACCAACAAACCTGCCGCCACCACTTCCACTGGAAGCTCATTCCACACCGCTACCACTCTCTGAGTAAAGAAGTTCCCCCTCATGTTACCCCTAAACTTCTGTCCCTTAATTCTGAAGTCATGTCCTCTTTCTACACATTCTTTCTGTCTTTGGCCTTGTACCCTGTTCATAAATAGCCCAATTCATAGAATAGTACCTTCCAACAAATCACTTTGCAACCCTTAGTCCTTCCTTTGTTTCTAACAAATCCAGTTCTTATTTTTCTTTCTTGTTCTTCATTTGTCTCCTTCTCCTTACACCTTCTCCAGATAGATTAAGTGTGGCTAACACACATCTTTCAGTCCGCAACACCATCTTATGTGTCATTCAATCTCTTGTAGGCCCCACTCTAACACAGATATTTCCTTTCCCACTCCAGCTCTTCATCATCTCTGCAGCTTAAACCTGTTTTGATTTATCGGTTGTCCCGACACTGTTAAAAGATTGTTGGCTGAAATGTTAACTCTTCTTGTCTCTCTCTTCTCACCGACGTTGCCTGACTGTTCGTGGACCAACTATTTCTGCTTTCACTTTACATTTACGACATCTGCAGGATTTTTTAATTTATCATCAGAAAAAAATGACTTAGTCATACTTCAATGGAAAAAGGAAATACATTTTTATCTTCAACAGGCACATAAAGCTGTGTTTGCAATTTTCCTCTCTGTTACACATCTCACATGATTTACTTTTTCATTGGCTTCATATGAATGGAAAGACAGGCAGGTGTGTATTAAAAAAATTAATATGCCTGCAGCATGTTTTGATGATCCCAGCCCCACCCTGTTCCCAAACCCCTATTCAAGCTCAAAAGTTGAAAATGACTCTGCAGTGGTTATGAAAAGAAGTGATTTCTGCCTTATAGGAGCCATGGGAAGGTTGTGAGAACTAAACAACTGGGGTGAGGTTGGGCGATCGTTTCGCCGAACACCTCCGCTCAGTCCGCAATAACCTACCTGAACTCCCGGTGGCTCAGCACTTCAACTCCCCCTCCCATTCCCAATCCGACCTCACTGTCCTGGGTCTCCTCCATTGCCAGAGTGAGCAACACCGGAAATTGGAGGAACAGCACCTCATATTCCGCCTGGGTTGCTTGCGTCCTGATGGCATGAACATTGAATTCTCCCAGTTTTGCTAGCCCTTGCTGTCTCCTCCCCTTCCTTAACCCTCGAGCTGTCTCCTCCCATCCCCCCGCCCTCGGGCTCCTCCTCCTCCCTTTTTCCTTCCTTCTCCCCCCCACCCCCCATCAGTCTGAAGAAGGGTTTTGGACCGAAACGTCGCCTATTTCCTTCGCTCCATAGATGCTGCTGCACCCGCTGAGTTTCCCCAGCATTTTTGTGTACCTTCGATCTTCCAGCATCTGCAGTTCCTCCATAAATACATTTTAAATAAATAAGGATATAGTCTCTATTAGAGGAATAAATAGTCTCTTTGTGGATGATCAGCCATGATCACATTGAATGGCGTTGCTGGCTCGAGGGGTCGAATGGCCTACTCCTGCACCTATTGTCTATTGTCTATTGTCTATTGATTCTTTTTGTATTTACAGTTATTTGTATTATATTTTGAGATGCCTCACAAACAAGCTGCTGATGTTTTGTCAGTGCCCTTACCTTAGTCAGGTACCAACCACAAGCCATGTTAAATATGAAGATGGACACAGAATGGTGGAGTAACTCAGTGGGACGGGCAGCATCTCTGGAGGGAAGGAATGGGTGACGTTTCGGGTTGAGACACTTCTTCAGACTGAGAGTCAGGGGTGACGGAGATACAGAGATAAGGAAGTGTAAGGTGTGAAAATGACACATCAATGGGGATGGAGATCAAGCAAAATGTAAAATAGATCATTGTTAGCTGGGAGAAGGAGACAACAATGCAGACAGAGAAAAAATGTATTTGGGGACAGTCAGACTGGTCGGAGAACTGGGAAGGGGAGGGATGGAGAGAGGGAAAGCAAGGGTTACTTGTTAAAGGTCAAGGACAAAGGACAAAGGACATTTATTGTCACATACCCAGCCTGCCATAATGACTTTCGACCAGTGGCACTAACACCCATAGTAATGAAGTGTTTTGAGCGACTGGTTATGCAGCATATCAAAAAGAGTCTACCTGCCGACCTAGACCCACTGCAGTTCGCCTACAGAGCCAACCGATCCACAGAGGACGCAGTCTCAACAACACTGAACCTCGTACTGTCACACCTTGATCGGAAAAATACTTATGCCAGGACCCTCTTCATAGACTTCAGCTCTGCTTTTAACACAATCATTCCGCAGCAGCTGGTGGAGAAGTTGGAGCTATTGGGGGTTGATGCTGGCCCATGTAACTGGGTCCTGAACTTTCTATCGCAACGGCAGCAGACAGTCAGGGTGGGCAGTAGGACATCAAAAACCATAGCCGTGAGCACTGGCTCGCCCCAAGGCTGTGTCCTAAGCCCCCTGCTGTTTAGTCTGCTTACACATGACTGTACTGCTAGACTCAATAACAACTTCATCAACAGGTTCGCTGATGACACAACAGTGGTGGGTCTCATCAGTGACAATGATGAGTCGGCGTACAGGATGGAGGTGGAGCTGCTCACAGGATGGTGCAAATCCCACAACCTCATTCTCAACGTGGGAAAAACTAAGGAGATGGTGGTTGACTTCAGGAGGGCGGGAAAACAACACCATACACCTCTGCACATCGATGGAGCTGATGTGAAAAGGGTCAGCAGCGTGAAGTTCCTAGGACACCACCTGTCAAATGACCTGATGTCCACAACCAACACCACAGCCCTGGTCAAGAGAGCCCAGCAGCGACTACACCCTCTCCGAAGACTACGGAAAGCAGGTCTCCCCACTACACACCTACAAACTTTTTATAGGGGGACAATCGAGAGCACAATAACCTACGGCATCACTTCCTGGTTCGGGAGCTGCAAGGCGTACGAACGGCACCAACTAGACAGGATTGTGAAGACCGCCAGCAGGATTATTGGTGCTCCACTCCCTTTCCTGCTGGACATATACAGGAAGAGATGTATCAGCAGAGCCATCTCCATCATCAAAGACCTCTACCACCCATCGCATCACCTATTCTCCATCCTGCCATCTGGGAAGAGGTACAGGAGCATTAGCTGCAAAACCAGCAGGATGCTCCTCAGCTTCTTCCCACAGGCTATAAGACTGATAAACGGACTTTGCCCCCTGCCAAAGTATCGCGCACCAACCACCAACCTGGACACACTGCAGCAGAGCCACTGTCGTGCTGCTGCCGATCGGAACGCCTGTTGATGTTTAGTAGAGAGTAGAGTGTTTAATTTGTTCATGATATATGTATTTTTATTTCTATTTACTTTTTACTGCACACTGAATGGACACTGGTTGAGCAACGTTTTTTTGTTTCCTCTGGGTATGTGAGCACTCAGGAAAATGACAATAAAGATATACTTGATACTTGATACTTGATACACCATTTCTGGTGTAGTGAAATTTGAGTTGCAATTTACAGCACACCAATAAAAGTAAGACACCACATTAAAGAAGAATTTAACATTAAACATAGAAACATCCCACCACAATGGTTCCCACTGTGAGGCGAGGCAACAAATTCCAGTCCACTCCTCTTCTTCACCCCATAGTCGGAGCCTATTTGAGGCCTCTGCAGTCGCCGCAATGGCGGCCTGATTTTTGCGGTCCTCTCGCCGGTTGATGGAGACCCGGCGTCGGGAGAACACTCTTCAGCGGCTTGGAGTGTCTGGAACGGCCACTTGCTGCCAGAGACCGCCGCTCCCGAAGTCCACAGGCCGCGCTGGTCGGAGCTCCGACACTGGCGATCTCGGCGAGAGTTCCCAGGCTCCGTGGTGTTCAAAGTCAGCGCCGCTGCAGCTGGACGCTCCGCAGACCCCACAGCTCTGCGATGTTGGAGCCGGAGGTCTCAGCACTCCGGAGCTTACCCCAAGCGACCCGGGTAAGGCATCGCCCGCTCCGCGATGGTGCTTCAGCGCTGCTGCGCCGCCGCCGAAGCTGAAGATTCTGGACCGTCCTGGCAGGAAACGCCAGTCCCGTTGGTAGGCCGCGAGGAAGGGGCGAAGATATGGCTCGGAGAAAAGCCACAACTCCGACCAGGTAGGAAATACAGTTTCCCCCTCCCCTCCCCCCCCCCACATAAAAAAGATAAGACCTCCAAAAACAAACTTTTAACATACTATAAAATTTTAAAAAGGGTGAAAGGACGGACAGCTGCAGGCTGGGCAGCCGTACACGAGAGTGCCCCCACTCACTATTCAATATTCAATATTCATATCTCTGTTTGCTTCGTTGTTACCTTCTCCTAGCTAACAATTATCTATTCTACATTTCCCTTGATCTCCACCCCTTTTGATGTCTTGTTTTCATACCTTACACTTCCTTATCTCGGCATCTCCCCTGACTCTCAATCTGAGGAAGGGTCTTGACCCAAAACATCATCCATTCCTTCTATCCAGAGGTGCTGCCTGTCCCGCTGAGTTACTCCAGCATTTTGTGTATTTCTTTGGTTTTAACCAGCATCTGCAGTTCCTTCCTGCACCATGTTAAATATGATTCCCCAAACAGCAGCGGGACATTACGGCCTTTGTTTGTAATGAGCAACTGCTTGAGGATGGCCATGAAAGTCATAAGGTTGAGGACATTTGAAAGAACACACTTCAAAATGTCGCTACTTCCACACGTCAGGGCAGTGCTGCAAGATCCTGCCCTGCTTGGCTAGAATGGTGATAATTAAACATTCAAAACAGGCTCCAGGTATGATTTACATCTTCCGTTGAGAATCTCGGAATCATATTCGACAAGGCTGCAGTATTTCACTCACTTAAGCTGCTTAAAGGGACAGGCGAACAAAGGTAGAAAACAGCCTTGAAAGATAAATAACTTCTGCTGCACTTAATCATGAAGAGGAGAACTAGAAACTAGGATTAAGAAGAATTCTTCTGGGGGCACTTTATAAAATATACACCCATCTCTCAATGCCAAGCATGTGAATCATTCTTGCATACACAGACATTCCAAATAGGTTGGTATTTGAGCAAAATTAAATCAATTTTCTTATGCTCAGCTGTAATGAACAAGAATGTGAGGCAGATAAATAGCAACCATGAAATGTAAAATAACAAATGCAACTTAAGAAGCATTTTGCCCTCAAATTCCAAACTGCATTCAGACTGAAAATATTACCATTTAAACTCTGGGGAATATTGTCTCCCTCCCGCACCCCCATAATGGTAATACTGGGGCAGTAGGATATTAATAACCCAAATCCCTAAATTTATGCAAGTAAAGGGCCCGTCCCACTTACGCGACTATGACGGGTGCTGGCAAGTCGCCGAACAAAATCACGTAAGTGGGACGGGCCCTTAAGTCTGTTCCTTTTTCCTGGGTCTGGAACCCACACTAGACTAGGTCGCTCAGTCTGCCTGGGCTCTCTGATCTCTTAGATTCTAAACACTTTAATTCCCAATCCTATTCTCACACTGACCTTTCTGTCCTGGGCCTCCTCTACTGTCAGAGTGAGGCCAAACACACATTGGAGGAACAGCACCTCATATTTCGCTTGGGCAGCTTACACCCCAGCGGTATAAATATTGATTGCTGTAACTTCAAGTAACTCCTGCGTCCCCTCATTACCCTTCCTCCACAACCTCAGTCGATGTACTAGTTTCAAAGTTGTCTTGTTGAGTCTCATTGTCTGTAACTCATTTTCACCTAACCCACAGCTAACAATGGCCTGTTTCCTTTATCATTATTTTATTTGCACATCTTTCATTCATTTGTTCTATCTCTCTACATCACCATATATATCTCTCATTTCCCTTTCCCTGACACTCAGTCTGAAGAAGGGTCTCCACCCAATACGTCGCCTATACCTTCTATCCAGAGATGCTGTATGACCCGCTGAGTTACTCCAGCTTTTTATGCCTATCTAAAAGCCCTGTCCCACTGTACGAGCTAATTCAATAGTTCTCCCGAGTTTGCCCTGATTCGAACTCGGAGATTTACGGTAATGGCCGCTCGTAGGTACTCGGGGCTCTCGTGGACATTTTTCAACATGTTGAAAAATCTTCGCGAGTCTTCCCGAGCTTACCGCATTTCCCGAGTACCTACCGTTAGCGTTACGAGCCGCTAAGAGACGTCCCCGAGCTCCGACGTATCCGCTACGTACATTCTGCGTGCTTCCACGGGTTTGATTTTTTTTTTTTAACTCGGGAGAGCTCTTGAATGAACTCGTACAGTGGGACAGGGCTATAAGGTTGCATGGCTGGTGGGGTGGAAGTTCAATCGGGATATCTGAATTGAAGTCTGATAAAAAAAATGAGGTCCAACTATCAATCCTTATGGCAACGTTACTCATTACATCTTGCTCATCAGAGAAAATAAACATTATTCCCTACTCTCAGTTTCCTGATATCCAGCCAATCTTCTGTCCGTGCCAATACGTTATCTACTGCACGACAAGGTTGTATTTTCCACAATAATATTTGTTGTGGCAACTTAACAAATGACTGCCAGAAATCTAAGCACTGTATCTCGACTGCCTCCCCTTTATCCACCAACCCTGTTGCATCTTTCAAAAGAAAAAGAGTCAAACTGGAATTCTATACCACAAAAACATGTTGATTTTTTTCTTCATCCCTTCTATGTGCCCTGCATTGGCATCTTAAATAACAGCTTCCAACATTTTCCCCACACTGGATATTAAGTAACTGGCCTGTGGTTTCATGCTTTATATAATGTTCCCATTTTGATTGAAAAAAAGTGTTCCATTTGCCATTTTCCATCTAATGGAGTCTTCCATGAAACTCAGGAATTTGGGAAAATGAAAACCAACTGTATCACTGGTCAGTTTTTGTGATGCAATTATGAAGTCTGTCTGTACTCATCTGCCGACCATCTCGACAGTGTGAAACCGCACAGCTCCAGACTCAGGGACAGTTTCTTCCCAGTTGTTATTAGGCAACTGAACCATCTTACCAGAGAGTAGTCCTGAACTATCTACCGCTTTGATGACCCTCGGACTATCCATGATTGGACTTTGCTGGCTTTACCTTGCACTAAATGTTATTCCCTTATCATGTATCTATACATTGTAAATGGATCAGTTGGAATCATGGGTAGGAAAGAACTGCAGATGTTTAAATCGACGATAGACACAAAATGCTGGAGTAACTCAGTGGGACAGGCAGCGTCTGTGGAGAGAAGGAATGGGTGACGTTTCGGGTCGAGACTCTTCTTCAGACTGAACTTTAGTTGTAATCATGTATTGTCTTTATGCTGACTGGTTAGCAAGCAACAAAAGCTTTTCACTGTACCTCGGTACACGTGACAATAAACTAAACTGCACAGTTTGCTTAGCACTACTGCCTTGGTGATTATAATTTCCCTAAGTTCCTTCCTCTCTTTCAATTGTTGATTTACAGCTATTTCTAGGATGCCAAGAGCATCATCTATCAGTAGAATTGTAGAATCATTTGACAGGATACAGACCAGAAAGAACCCATTTGTTCTCTCATGTCCACACTTGCCCTTTACAAGAGCACTTCACTAGCTTCAACCTCCTGGTTCCTTCCCTTCACCATGCAAACCTTTTTTCTCATCCATCTCATATTTATCCATTTCTTGCCTCGACTTCAAATTCAGACTCTGTACTCCAGAATTCCAAACGCACGGCAAATGAAAGATTTTCTTCAGGTCATTCTTAATTTCCTTTCCCTTTATTTTATTCCCACGGCATGGCGGCACGGTGACGCAGCGGTAGAGTTGCTGCATTACAGCGCCAAAGTCCAGGGTTCGATCCTGACTACGGGTGCTGTCTGTACGGAGTTTGTACGTTCTCCCCGCGACCTGCGTGGGTTTTCTCTGAAATCTTTCCTCCCACACTACAAAGATGTACAGGTTGATTTGTTGATTGACTTGGTATAAATGTAAATTGTCCTTAGTGTGTGTAGGATAGTGTTAATGTGCGGGGATCGCTGGTCGGTGCGGACTCGGTGGGCTGAAGAGCCGGCTTCCACGCTGTATCTCTAAACTAAACTAAACTTCCCGTGACCGCTAGTCCTTGACCTCACCACCTCTGGGAAAAGCACGTGTATCAACTCTGTCCAGACCCAGCACTTTATACATTTCTCTCAACTCTCCCCTCATCAGTTCCGCAAAAGGAAGTCCCTGCTTTTCATAGATACATAGATACATAGAAAATAGGTGCAGGAGTAGGCCATTCGGCCCTTCGAGCCTGCACCGCCATTCAACATGATCATGTCTGATCATCCAACTCAATATCCCGTACCTGCCTTCTCTCCATACCCCCTGATCCCTTTAGCCACAAGGGCCATATAACCATAGAAACATAGAAACATAGAAATTAGGTGCAGGAGTAGGCCATTCGGCCCTTCGAGCCTGCACCACCATTCAATATGATCATGGCTGATCATCCAACTCAGTATCCCGTACCTGCCTTCTCTCCATACCCTCTGATCCCCTTAGCCACAAGGGCCACATCTAACTCCCTCTTAAATATAGCCAATGAACTGGCCTCGACTACCCTCTGTGGCAGGGAGTTCCAGAGATTCACCACTCTCTGTGTGAAAACATATAACCATATAACCATATAACAATTACAGCACGGAAACAGGCCATCTCGACCCTTCTAGTCCGTGCCGAACACGTATTCTCCCCTAGTCCCATATGCCGCATCTAACTCCCTCTTAAATATAGCCAATGAACTGGCCTCAACTACCTTCTGTGGCAGAGAGTTCCAGATTTTCCTAATCTATCATTCCACATCCCAGGAATCATTTTCATAAATGTGTACGAAGGAACTGCAGATGCTGGTTTACACCAAAAATATACACAAAATGTTGGAGTAACTCAGCGGGACAGGCATCATCTCTGGAGAACAGGAATGGGTGACGTTTCGGGTTGAGACCCTTCTTCAGACTGGGTCTGAAACATTACCCATTCCTTCACTCCAGAGATGCTGCCTGTCCTGCAGAGTTACTCCAGCATACAGTGACCTTTTTCATATACCTTTACTACACTAATGCCTTCACATCCCGTCATGAGGCAATCATATTTGAGCACAACACACCAGCTAAGGCTGAGCTAATGTTTTATAAATGTCGCTGTGTTTTATACTGTATGCATTCATTGATAAAACATAGAACTGTGTCTGCCTATTGATTACTTTGTCAACTTGACATGTTGCTTTCAATGTTCCCAGGTCTCTTTGCTCCCGCATTCCCTTTCAGGTGTCTACCTTATAATTTATATTGCTTCTGCTCATTCTTCCTATCAAAATGGAGCATCACATATTTCTCTGCATTAAACATCATTTACCATGTGACTGCACATTCCTTCATTCTGTTTATATTCTGCTGCAACTTATCACTACCCTTCACACAGTTCACATTACCACCAGGTTTGGTGCCATCTGCATTGTGAGAATTGATGGCTTACACTCCCAAGTCTAGGCCATTAATATAGATCTAAATCAGCAACTCATCCCTGGGGTATTTGCTGTTCCCCAGTCCAATAAGCAACCGTACGTCATGATTTTCTTTTGTGCGTTATTTTGCCAACTTTAAATCCACATTATCAATGCCATGTGCTTTCACTTTACTAATAAGCACATTATAATGAAGACTGATTCAAAATATCTATTTCATGCATTAGCTACATCATCATTTTCCATTATAACTTCCTCAGATTTGTTTTCTTTAGATTTTAGACTTGAGACTTTAGAGATACAGCAAGGAAACAAACCCCTCGGGTCGCCAAGTCTGCGCCGACCAGTAATCACCCCGTACACTAGCACTATCCTACACAGTAGGAACAATTTTTGTTACAAGCCAATTAACCTACAAACTCGTCCCTTCCCACCCAAACCACCCCCTCCCCAGGTACATTCCCCTGCAGTCGCAGGAGATGCAACACCTGTCCCTATACCTCCCCACATCGATTCCATTCAAGGACCCCGACAGTCTTTTCAGTTGAGGCAGAAGTTCACTTGCACCTCCTCCAACCCCATCTACTGTATCCGCTGTTACAGGTGTGGACTATATATTGGTGAGACCAAGCGCAGGCTCGGCGATCATTTGCCGAACACCTACGCTCAGTCTGCCTAAACTTAACTGATCTGCCGTTTGCTCAACACTTTCACTCCCCCTCCCATTCCCACACTGACCTTTCTGTTCTGGGCCTCCTCCATTGTCAGAGTGATGTCCAGCGCAAATTGGAGGAACAACACCTCATATTTTGCTTGGGCAGCTTACACCCCAGTGGTATGAATATTGACCTATCAAACTTCAAGTAACCCTTCCCTTTCTCTCCATCCTTCCTCCCTTCCCAGTTTTCCGACTAGTCGGACTGTCCTTATTTACATTTTATCTCTGTTTGCTTTGTTGTTACCTTCTCCAAGCTAACTATTCTACATGGTCCTTGATCTCCATCCCCTTTGTCTCGTTTTCACATCTTACACATCCTTATCTCTGTATCTCCCTCTTCCCTGACAGTCTGAAGAAGGGTCACCTGAAATGTCACCCATTCCTTCTCTCCAGAGATGATGCCTGTCCCGCTGAGTTACTCCAGCATTATGTGTCTATCTTCAGATTAAACCAGCATCTGCAGTTCCTTCCTACAAACCCCATAAGACCTATGATCACTTTAGTTTAGTTTAGTTTAGTTTAATTTAGATAAGTTCTTTGTTTAGAGAAGCAGGTCCTTCGGCCCACCATGTCCATGCCGACCATTGATCACCCATTCAAACAGGCTCCATGTTATTCAACTTTCTCATCCATTCCCTAAACATTAGGAGCAATTTTACAGAGGCAATTAACCTGAAGACCCACGCGTCTTTGGTATGTGCAAGAAAACTGGGAGGAAACCCACACAGTCGCAGGGAGAACATGCAAACTCCAGACAGACAGCTCCTGACATCAGGACTGAAACCAGCTCTCAGCCATTCTACCAGCTGCACCACTGTGCCACTTTTGAAAATATCTATAGCTAGTGTCATCTTTCATCTCAATACTAGTTTTAACTTGTATTTTAGTTGGTTGCTTCTGATGGAAATTTCCCTTGAAGTTAGTCTTTCTCTTAGAATATTACTTTCAAAAGTGATTTTGTTTCATATTTATGTAAAAACAGTTGTAAAGTTTTGGTGATTACATGGCAAGGGGCTTAAGTGAATAATTATTTCCACATTGCCACCAGTACTATGGTATTTAATTACTGTAAAGTTAATGAAATGCAAGCACTGAAGGTGGGATGTCAGTTCAAATCCTTCAATACAAAAATTCTGTCACATATGCTGAGTGAAGTCTCACAGAACGATTGGTCTGCCCTGTAGTTCTACAACTCTCTGAGAATCCTCTGGTCCTCTAATCTGGACATCTAGATATCTGATTGACCCACCAACCTAATGGCTTCACCATTGGTGGCAGCGCTTTCAGTAGCCGGGATCCAAGGTTCCATCCTGATATCTTTCAATTTCTCTGCATGAACATTTAAGACAGTCCGAGCAACCAAATTGTAACACTAAAACTTGGGCACATATCCCCTTGTAAAGTCAAAGTCAAAAGTCAAAGTGGCCTTTATTGTCATTCAGACCTTGCGGTCTGAACGAAATTTCGTTGCCTTGCAGTCCTACATATAGTAAAAAATGGCAAAAACACACAAAAAACACAAATTAACATCCACCACAGTGAGTTGAATACTCCTCACTGTGATGGAAGGCAAAATTCTTAAGTCTTTGTCTCTTCCCTTTTTATTCTCCCTCTGCGCCAAGGCGATCCAGGCTTCAGATGTTGTGACCCCGCCGGGCGATGGTGAGTAATGTCAGTCCCGCGGCTGAATCCAAGCTCCGCGAACAGGCCGGTTCAACCTCGAAACCGCCGAAGCTGCGGCCCTCCAGTCCAGAGGACACAGCTGTTGTCGCGGGAGCTCCAGAGAACAGGTCACCAACCTGCGAGCTCCCGACGATGTCGTCCACCGGGCCCGCGGCCGATCCTCCGAGGTCGGATCGCTGTTGCCGCAGCCTCTGCCCGCTCCGAGGTCTGGTGGCTGCTGCCGCTGCCCGCTCCGAGTTCGGGTCGCCACTGCCGCAGCCGCTGCCTGCTCCGAGTTCGGGTCGCCACTGCCGCTGCCGCTGCCCCAGCTCCGAGGCCGCCAGATGTAACTCATTATGTGTGAGATTGTGATTTAATTTTCATTTCTAGTTTCTCCTTTGACGGTTTACAGATGCTTTGGGAGTATTACAGGTGCTTCATAATGTAAAACTGGCTGTTATTGTTGTTTGCTTCTACAAATAGAGGAAGGCTTCTATCATTATAGAAACATCTTTTCTTTCTTTCTTTCTTTTCTTTCTTTCCATCCATTATAGAAACATATAAAATTATAAAAGAACTGGACAAGCTAGATGCAGGAAAAATGTTCCCAATGTTGGGCGAGTCCAGAACCAGGGGCCACAGTCTTAGAATAAAGGGGAGGTCATTTAAGACTGAGGTGAGAAAAATCTTTTTCACCCAGAGAGCTGTGAATTTATGGAATTCCCTGCCACAGAGGGCATTGGAGGCCAACTCACTGGATGGATTTAAGAGAGAGTTGGATAGAGTTCTAGGGGCTAGTGGTGTCAAGGGATATGGAGAGAAGGCAGGCACTGGTTATTGATAGGGGATGATCAGCCATGATCACAATGAATGGCGGTGCTGGCTTGAAGGGCTGACTGGCCTCCTCCTGCACCTATTTTCTATGTTTCTATGTTTCTATCATTTATGCCCAAGCTTGGAGATAACAATCTTGGTGGGCCGAAGAGCCTGTTTCCTATACTGCTGTATCTCTAAACTAATGGTATGGGAGCACAGAAGCTTTTCACCAAGGAACAATGGAAAGTCAGTTTAAAATTAGATGACTGAAGTTTCAGATGGCAAGGAGGGAATTGATGATGTACACAGCCATTGCTGAAGGAATGAAATGTTATGGAGCTGATAAAAGGTGCAGGCCTCTTCCATGCTATAATGGGGGCACTCTGTGTAACAAGAGGAGTTGAGTAAAGGAGCAAAGAGGTCCTTCTGCAGTTGTACAGGGCCCTAGTGAGACCACACCTGGAGTATTGTGTGCAGTTTTGGTCTCCAAACTTGAGGAAGGACATTCTTGCTATTGAGGGAGTGCAGCTTTGGTTCACAAGGTTAATTTCCAGGATGGCGGGACTGTCATATGCTGAGAGAATGAAGTGGCTGGGCTTGTATACTCTGGAGTTTAGAAGGATGAGAGGGGATCTTATTGAAACATATAAGACTATTAAGGGTTTAGACACGCTAGTGGCAGGAAACATGTTCCCGATGTTGGGGGAGTCCAGAACCAGGGGCCACAGTTTAAGAATAAGGGGTAAGCCATTTAGAACGGAGTTGAGGAAACACTTTTTCACACGGAGAGTTGTGAGTCTGTGGAATTCTCTGCCCCAGAGGGTGGTGGAGGCCGGTTCTCTGGATACTTTCAAGAGAGAGCTAGATAGGGCTCTTAAACATGTTAAAATTGTACAAGGCATTGGTGAGGCCAATTCTGCAGTATGGTGTACAATTTTGGTCGCCTGATTATAGGAAGGATGTCAACAAAATAGAGAGAGTACAGAGGAGATTTACTAGAATGTTGCCTGGGTTTCAGCAACTAAGTTACAGAGAAAGGTTGAACAAGTTAGGGCTTTATTCTTTGGAGCGCAGAAGGTTAACGGGGGACTTGATAGAGGTCTTTAAAATGATGAGAGGGATAGACAGAGTTGACGTGGATAAGCTTTTCCCACTGAGAGTAGGGAAGATTCAAACAAGGGGACATGACTTGACAATTAAGGGACAGAAGTTTAGGGGTAACATGAGGGGGAACGTCTTTACTCAGAGCGTGGTGGCTGTGTGGAATGAGCTTCCAGTGAAGGTGGTGGAGGCAGGTTCGATTTTATCATTTAAAAATAAATTGGATAGTTATATGGACGGGAAAGGAATGGAGGGTTATGGCCTGAGCGCAGGTATATGGGACTAGGGGAGATTATGTGTTCGGCACGGACTAGAAGGGTCGAGATGGCCTGTTTCCGTGCTGTAATTGTTATATGGTTAAAGATAGCGGAGTCAGGGGATATGGGGAGAAGGCAGGAATGGGGTACTGATTGTGGATGATCAGCCATGATCACATTGAATGGCGGTGCTGGCTCGAAGGGCTGAATGGCCCACTCCTACACCTATTGTCTATTGTCTATTGTCTAAACACTTACCCTCGCAGCTTGATTATCTCTCGGGATAATTTCGTTTAGAGATACAGCACAGAAACAGGCCCTTCAGCCCACCGAGCCCCCACACACTAACACACATTAGGACCAATTTACATTTATACCAAGCCAATTAACCTACAAACCAGTATGTCTTTGCAGTGTGGGAGGAAACTGAAGATCTTGGTAAAAACCCATGCGGTCACGAGGAGAATGTACAAACTCAGTACAGACAGTACCCGTAGTCAGGATCGAACCTGGGTCTCTGGCGGTAAGCGCTGTACCCTACCGCTGCACCACCCTGCTGCTCCTATGGCCGTGCCGATAGTCTAAAATATGTAAATGCCCAGCACCAAAAAGAGAAACATTGAATACCTCAAAAAACTCCAAGAAATAATGAAATAGATTCCAATCTTTACACCCACCTCAAAATAAATAATAAATAGTGTTGACATCTCAATTTTCTCAATGTGTCAGAAATGTTTTTTACATTATTTTCACATTGCATGTAACATCAACATCTATCCATATAAATGAGCTACATGCAACAGAATCATTGAACCAGACTCCAGTCCCAACAATGGTTTTTATACTGAGTAACTTCACAATAATTTAAAAAAAAGGTAAACATAACTGAGTTGGGTGACCTCAAAGTCTTTCAATTATTTTAAAATCATATCAGGCTAGAGGAAAACACATTTAGTATCTTTTGTTACAAATGAAATATTGTACAAGCCAAAATCTTATACATTTCAAGCACAAGTAATTGAATACAAAAGAGAGACACAAAATCCTGGAGTAACTCAAGGGACAGGCAGCATCTCTGGAGAGAAGTAATGGATGATGTTTTGGATCGAGACCCTTCACCAGACAGTCTCGACCCGAAACATCACCCATTCCATCTCTCTAGAGATGCTCTCTGTCCCGCTGAGTTACTCCAGCATTTTGTGTCTACCTTCGGTTTAAACTTGCATCTGCGGTTCTTCCAACATAATTACAAAGGTGTATGCAGCCTACTTACATCCTTTTCCCTGAAGCCAAAATACATTTTCCAAATCTGATATCTGGGAATCAAAAGCAGTAATTGTATGGGTGTTGAAGGGAGAAAGATTTCTTGCTGGGATTATTATCTAATTTTCTAACAGAGGTCTAGTCACAGAATGTTCAAGTTCAATAAAATGCAGTACCTCCAGGCAGTGAAATATAATTTTAAAGTATGCCTCTCTGCTTCAATTTGTTTAATCAGGAACAGAATGTGAAAGGTGCGCTGAAAATAATTGCAGTTGTAATTGCTCATTTAACAAGCCGAGAAATGATTGAAGCACAAACTAGCTGCAATTGTATCTACATGATAGCAGTGTCTGCACTTCACATGCAATCCTTGGTTGTGAAGTGTTTTACCAGTCTATGATGTAAAAAACGTTATATGCAGGCAATCTATTGTTTACCTTCGATTATTTTATTCGTGCTATGTTATCTTTACAGTTACTGCACACTCTTATACTGTATATGGATTTATATAGCCAAGAGATAAACTTAATGATTGCTTAATCTCAATTGTTTAATTTATTTTACAGCCCCAGCAGGGTTCATTGGGAGAGCAAGCATGTCTCTTGGGATCTTTGGATTAGACTATGTGCTTTGAATAAAAGGGTGGGTTTTTCTGTTAAGGCCTGTCAGTTTTTGGAGTTGTCAGGTCACATTAAGATGAATGTACATTCCCTGTCAAAGGCTGCAGGTTACATGTGGAAAATGCTCTGTGACTAGAAGGAGGAAGCATATTAATGGACTGAATGTTTAACGTGAATATAGACAAAAAAAAGCTGGTATAAACATAGAAACATAGAAATTAGGTGCAGGAGTAGGCCATTCGGCCCTTCGAGCCTGCACCGCCATTCAATATGATCATGGCTGATCATCCAACTCAGTATCCTGTACCTGCCTTCTCTCCATACCCTCTGATCCCCTTAGCCACAAGGGCCACATCTAACTCCCTCTTAAATATAGCCAATGAACTGGCCTCGACTACCCTCTGTGGCAGAGAGTTCCAGAGATTCACCACTCTCTGTGTGAAAAAAGTTCTTCTCATCTCGGTTTTAAAGGATTTCCCCCTTATCCTTAAGCTGTGACCCCTTGTCCTGGACTTCCCCAACATCGGGAGCAATCGTCCTGCATCTAGCCTGTCCAACCCCTTAAGAATTTTGTAAGTTTCTATAAGATCCCCTCTCAATCTCCTAAATTCTAGAGAGTATAAACCAAGTCTATCCAGTCTTTCTTCATAAGACAGTCCTGACATCCCAGGAATCAGTCTGGTGAACCTTCTCTGCACTCCCTCTATGGCAATAATGTCCTTCCTCAGATTTGGAGACCAAAACTGTACGCAATACTCCAGGTGTGGTCTCACCAAGACCCTGTACAACTGCAGTAGAACCTCCCTGCTCCTATACTCAAATCATTTTGCTATGAAAGCTAACATACCATTCGCTTTCTTCACTGCCTGCTGCACCTGCATGCCCACTTTCAATGACTGGTGTACCATGACACCCAGGTCTCGCTGCATCTCCCCTTTTCCTAGTCGGCCACCATTTAGATAATAATGTAACTCAGCGGGACAGGCAGCGTCTCTGGAGAGAAGGAATGGGTGGCGTTTTGGGCCGAGAACCTCCTTCAGATTTTAATGTGTTAGAAATAACTGATGCCTTCCCATACTGGCTCAAAATTAAAATTTGCGTAAAAGGCCGAGGTCTGACAATGTTTGTTTAAACCACTTTATTTGCATCAATTTATATTAAACAGTTGCTGTCATGGCATTTTTAATTACACTATTTCCTTCAGCAAGATATACTGTAATTCTGATGTGTCTATAGGTTATTCCTGTGCAAAGTAGTTTTAAAGATTGGTTTACATGTGATTACCTGCAGGGAAGCATATAATTAGCAAAACATCCCATTAAGACCAATAACAGGAAAAGAAAGCGTAGCCCAGGTTTACCAGCTGTAATATACAGATAAGAAAACAAAACAAAATAATTTCATGAACACCAATATCCTTCTTGAAGTTAAATAAAATTAGGATGCTACTAAATTTTATCAGAAAACCGGAATATCCTGCCTTCTAGATGTTATTACTTACAGTTATAGAGTGATACAGCGTGGAAACAGGCCCTTCGGCCCAACTTGCCCACACTGGCCAACATGTCCCAGCTACGCTAGTCTCACTTGGCTGCGTTTGATCCATATCCCTTCAAACCTGTCCTATCCATGTACCTGTCCAACTGTTTCTTAAATGTTGGGATAGTCCAAGCCTCAACTACCTCCTCTGTTCCATACACCCACCACCATTTGTGTGAAAAAGTTACCCCTCAGATTCCTATTAAATCTTTTCCCCTTCAGCTTAAACCTATGTCCTCTGGTCCTCGATTCCCCTACCCTGGGCAAGAGACTGTGCATCTACCTGAGCTATTCCTGTCATGATTTTATCCACCTTTATAAGATCCCCCCTCATCTTCCTACGTGCCTAGGAATAGAGTCCCAGCCTACTCAACCTCTCCCGATATCTCACACCCTCCAGTCCTGGCAACCAAAGATCCTATAGCGGAGCTGCTATAGGATCTTTGCTGGCAACATGCTTCTTGATCAAACCAAAGGTGTGAGACATACCTTTCAATTTATCCTTCTCATTTCCAGCAGAATGTTAGAATTGTATCACTTTTTAAGCTCTCGGTAATAAAGTTGAGTTTGATAAATAGAACAGCTGCTTTTTTCATCACATTAACAAGTACTAGGGAGTGCACATACGAGGTCTTCAGGTAGACACAAAATGCTGGGGTAACTCAGCGGGACAGGCAGCATCTCTGGAGAGAAGGAAAGGTGACGTTTCGGGTCAAGACCCTTCTTCAGACTGATGTCAGGTGAATGGGCGTAACAGATATAGAATATAGTCGGAGACAGTAAGACTGTGGGAGGACTGGGAAGGGGGAGAGTATAGAGAGGGAAAGCAAGTGCTATTTGAAGTTAGAGAAGTCAATGTTTATACCGCTGGGGTGTAAACTATCCTTCAGGTCTCTACCTCAGAGGGCGGTGGAGGCCGATTCTCTGGATGCTTTCAAGTGAGAGTTAGATAAAGCTCTTAAAGATAGGGGAGTCAAGGAATATGGGGAGAAGGCAGGAACGAGGTAGGTGAGCTGTATTGTCCAGGATGCTCCGCAGTTTGAGGAGCACCCTCCCCTCCAAGACCAACCTCCCATGAATCCAACAAAGGGTTGGAGAGGCATAGTGGGGGTATTACTTGAAATTTATTAATTCAATGTTCATCCTGTTGAGTTGTAAACTACTCAAGCAGAATATCCTCAGCGCTGACTGGATAGCACGCAACAAAAGCTTTTCACTGTACCTCGGTACGTGACGATAATAAACTAAACTAAACTAAATAGGGCTCCTAAAAATAGCGGAGTCAGGGGATATGGGGAGAAGGCAGGAATGGGGTACTGATTGGGGATGATCAGCCATGATCACATTGAATGGCGGTGCTGGCTTGAAGGGCCGAATAGCCTACTCCTGCACCGATTGTCTATTACCTGTTATAGAAACATAGAAACATAGAAATATAGTTGTCTATTGTCTTCAGGTGTTGGTTCATTGCCAATGTTCAACGGCAGTATGATTTAACACATTGCCAATGGTCAATGATAATATAATTTAACATACATACTGGGTCAGCAAGAGTGCTTTTATGCACCTCAATAAAAAGAGAGCAATGGTTTCGATGTTTTGACTGTTGCACTCTCCATCAACTGCCTGAGCTACCATGCAGAACAGGGTGAAAGAGTATAAGAGGAAGTAGATCTCGGTACAAGTTTAAAAAAACACATTGGATAAGTCACAGCTGGAGTATTATGTAAAGTTCTGGTCACCTTGCTAGAAGAAAGATTGATTACATTGGAGAGGGTGCAGTGGAGATTCACTAGGTTGTTGCCTCTAATGGCATGTTTCAGTTATAAAGAGAGATTGAATTGAGTGGGTTTCTTGTGGTGGAGAGGTGGGGGAGGGGGGGAGGCACGGTGGGATCTGATAGAGGCATATAACATTATAAGAGGCATATATGGCAAGGCAAAGCATACCGTTAGACATTTTTCCCCAATGACAGACTCCTGCCAGGCGGCTGGTGAAGCCGGGCGGTGAAGCCTGCCTGGGTCGGTGGTGCCTCGGCGGCGGTGGTGGGGCCTGGCGGCCGACTGAGCCTTGCGGGTCGGTGGAGCCCCGCGGTTGGCGGTCCGTCGGTCGATGAGGGCGTGGGGGAAGAACAATGGAGGACCCGGCAGGAGGGACCGCTGTGAGGGAGGAGGGAGAACAGATGAGCCGGCAGGGGTGCTGGTTATGTGGTGACCATTTGCATGCCTTGGGTTTGCAAGCAAAGAATTTCACAGTGACTTGTCACATGTGACAATAAAGTATTCAATTCAATTCAATAGTATTCCAAGAAAAAGGGGCACGGATTTAAGGTATGAGACACAAGAGGTTTAGAGACCATCTGCGGAAATCTTTTTTTCATGCCCAAAGGATGATTGTACTATAGTCTGGAAATGACTGACTGAGAAGGAGGCAGGTTCTCTTGCAGCATTTAGGAAGCTTCAGGCCTACCAAATTGTGAAGTCACAACAGGCCATGAATTATGGAATTAGTATAAATAAGTTCTTTGTGATTGTCATGGACATGGAGGGATGGAGGGCTTCTTTGTGAGTTGCAAGTTGCATTTTCAGGATCTTATGTTTTTAATAAGAACAAAGTCTTTGGGGAAATAATGCCAGAGGCTTTAGGCTAAGGTCGTCATGGTTAGAAGTGTGTGAAAATGGAGCAAAATGAGTTTGTGGGAGCATGTGATTTCAAAGATTTTCAGGGTCCAGGGAAGTGGTTTTCCTGGTTCAGTGGAAATGAAACTGAACTGAGATCAGCCATGATAGAATGGTGTAGTCTTGATGGGCCAAATGGCCTAATTCTGCTCCTACAACTTATGAACTTATGAATAACAAAAAACTTTTCATTGTACGTCGGTACATGTGACAATAAAGAACTAAGCTGAACTAAAACTAAACTAAACTCATGCTGTGGGGCACTGGGGACTAGGAGTACAAATACAGAAATCTCTGAAAGTGGCATCACAGATAGATAAGTGATGAAGGCTCTTGGCACACTGAATCACATCAGTCACGGAAGTGGACTGTAGAAATGTTACAGGTGTATAAACATTGGTGAGGCAACACTTCAAGTTCAAGTTCAAGTGAGTTTATTGTCATGTGTCCCTGTATAGGACAATGAAATTCTTGCTTTGCTTAAGCACACAGAAAATAGTAGGCATTTACTACAAAACAGATAAATGTGTCCATATACCATGATATAAATATATACACACATGAATAAATAAACTGGTAGTGCAAATAACAGAAAGTGGTTGCTAATAATCAGAGTTTTGTCCGAGCCAGGTTTAATAGCCTGATGGCTGAGGGGAAGTAGCTATTCCTGAACCTGGTTGTTGCAGTCTTCAGGCTCCTGTACCTTCTACCTGAAGGTAGCAGGGAGATGAGTGTGTGGCCAGGATGGTGTGGGTCTTTGATGATACTGCCAGCCTTTTTGAGGCAGCGACTGCGATAAATCCCCTCGATGGAAGGAAGGTCAGAGCCGATGATGGACTGGGCAGTGTTTACTACTTTTTGTAGTCTTTTCCTCTCCAGGGCGCTCAAATTGCCGAACCAAGCCACGATGCAACCGGTCAGCATGCTCTCGACTGTGCACCTGTAGAAGTTAGAGAGAGTCTTCCTTGACAATCCGACTTGGAGTATTGTGTTCACTTGGGTCACCGTGCCATTAGGATGGAAAGAGTGCAGTGAAGAGTTGCAAGGCTGTTGCCAGGACTCAAGTCAAGTCAAGTTTATTCGTCACATACACATACACATACGAGATGTGCAGTGAAATCAAAAGTGGCAATGCTCGCGGACTTTGTGCAAAAAGACAAACAAACAAACAACCAAACAAACTATAAACACAATCATAAACATAGGGTGAATGCACAGAATCTTTTTTTCCAGGATAGGGGAATCAAGTACCAGAGAACATAGGTTTAAGATGAGAGGGTAAAGATTTAACAGGACCCTGAAGCTTATCACACAGAGGATGGTGGGTATATGGAACGAGCTGCCTGATCAAGTAGTTGAGGCAAGTACAATAACACCATTTAAAAATATTTGGACAGCTATATGGATTGGAAAGATTTAAGGTGTATGGGCAAAATGCATGTAAATGGGATCTGGTTAAGATGGGGCATCTTGATCAGCATAGACGAGTTGGGCCAAAGGGTCTTTTTTCGTGTTGCGTGGTCTATGACTCTTAGGCATTGGATGGAAAGGTTCTGGGCGAATCTAAGTACCTGTTCAGGCAGAATCTAGCCCAGGAGAGCACCTATGTTCACATCACATCAGGATCACAATTGGTTTTGCTCCCAGTAACTATAATCCATCTCAATCTTGGGACAGAGCATACAATGGAGTCAGTAATGACATCTCCTGGGATTAGACTCTCCAAATTATGGAAGAAACCTAACTGGCTTAATCTAGACACCCTCCACCCACCTGTCCTTCAGCCTTATTTTGGATGGGGACTTCAACTTGATGTTGCATCAATCTTGTCAAACCCCTCAAAAAAAATCAGTAACAGCTACTCGTGCAGGAAGGAACTGCAGATGCTGGTTTAAACCGAAGACAGACACAAAAAGCTGGAGTAACTCAGCAGGACAGGCAGCATCTCTGGAGAGAAGGGTCTGAAGAAGGGTCTTGACCTGAAACGTCACCCATTCCTTCCCTCCAGAGATGCTGCCTGTCCCACTGAGTTACTCAAGCATTCTGTGTCCATCTTCAGTAAAAGCTACTCGCTCTTCTCAACTCTAGAGAAAGTACAACCTGGATCTATTTAATATCTCATCACTCAACCAGCCAACCATCTCCAAGATCCTGCAGGACTCATTCCAACTCAAGTATCACCTTCCTTATTTGGAGAACCAAGACGTGTACACTATATTCCACATGTAGTTTCCTGTAACTCTGTAAATGAAGCAAAATGTCTTTCCTCTTGCACTCAATTCGTCTTTCAATAAAAATATTGTTTGCTTTCCCAATTAGAGTCATAGGGTGATACAGTGTGGAAACGGGCTCTTCAGCTCAACTTGCCCACACCGGCCAACATGTCCCAGCTACACTGGTCCCACCTGCCTGTGTTTGGTCCATATCCCTCTAAACTTGTCCTATCCATGTAACTGTCTATTGCTTGCTGAACCAACATTTTTTTCTTTCAGTGATTCGTATACAAGGCAACCAAGTTCCCGCTGAATATCTATAATATTTAACTTTTCATAGAACATAGTAAAGTACAGGAAAAAGCTCTTTGGCCAGCAATGTCAAAGGTAACCTCATCTCATCTACCTACACATGATCCATATCCCTCTATTCCCTGCATATCTAGGTGCCTATCTAAATGCCTTCTAAACACCACCATTGCATCTGCCCACCACTAAACCCTGGCAACATGTTCCAGGCACCCATCACCCTCTGTGTGAAAAACATCCCTCCCCACACATCTTCTTAAAACTCTGCCCCTCTCACCTTCACGTTGCCTCTCTTACTTTTCACTGTTTGTGAAACACCACATTTTCATTTTCTCACTAAAATGCAAAATTTCATAATTTTCATCATCATATTCCATCTGCCATGTCCTTGAATATTCACTTAGCTTAAAAATAGATGCCTCTCTGTATCCTCCGCACTGTCTACCATATGGCCCCATTGCTTAGTATAGATGCAAACCTATTTATTGTATATGGTTGCCTTGGCCATATTATTGATATAGATTGTGAACAGTTTCGAGCCTCTACTGCATCCCATTGTTCACAACCTCCCAACCACAATAAAAAAGCCCTTTATTCTTCTTTTTTCTCTCCATCCATTAATCAATTGCCAATTGGTGCCAATATTTGCCCAATACCATGCAGTCTAACCTTTTACTTTAATCTCTTAAGTGGCACTTTATTGGAAGTCTGCTAAAAGTGCAAACAGATTGGATCAACCTGTCCTCTCTTATCTATTCTGTTCATAACAACCGCAGAAATCTGCAGAGAGCTAGATTGAAATGATTTCCTTTCATAAATCCACATTGACTGCCCAAAGTTATTAAGTCCATGTGAAATTATTCTAGTATTTTTGTATTACTGTCATTCTGCTGTATCCATTGCCTGCTTTCCTCACTGCTCACAACTCCATCAATGTTGATATCACCAGCAAACGTAATAACCAACAAATCTTACCACCCAGATGTCAGGCTATCTGTCCCCTTAGATACGACGCAACCATTTTTAAATGTATTCATTTTTTGAACATCAATGTTAAGTGTAGCATTTGTAGGAAGGAACTGCAGATGCTGGTTTAAACCAAAGACAGTCACAAACGCTGAGTTACTCCAGCATTTGTGTCTATCTTAAGTGCAGCATTTATTATCAATTCATGGTAAACATTTGGGGAGATTGCTATGATCTGACTTCCTGAGTTTTTATTCTCACAATATAGTTTGATAGGTAGTTTCAGAATTGTTCAAGTTCAAGTTCAAGTGAGTTTATTGTCAGGTGTCCCTGTATAGGACAATGAAATTCTTGCTTTGCTTAAGCACACAGAAAATAGTAGGCATTTACTACAAAACAGATAAATGTGTCCATATACCATGATATAAATATATACACACATGAATAAATAAACTGGTAGTGCAAATAACAGAAAGTGGTTGCTAATAATCAGAGTTTTGTCCGAGCCAGGTTTAATAGCCTGATGGCTGAGGGGAAGTAGCTATTCCTGAACCTGGTTGTTGCAGTCGTCAGGCTCCTGTACCTTCTACCTGAAGGTAGCAGGGAGATGAGTGTGTGGCCAGGATGGTGTGGGTCTTTGATGATACTGCCAGCCTTTTTGAGGCAGCGACTGCGATAAATCTCCTCGATGGAAGGAAGGTCAGAGCCGATGATGGACTGGACAGTGTTTACTACTTTTTGTAGTCTTTTCCTCTCCAGGGCGCTCAAATTTCCGAACCAAGCCATGATGCAACCGGTCAGCATGCTCTCGACTGTGCACCTGTAGAAGTTAGAGAGAGTCTTCCTTGACAATCCGACTCTCCGTAATCTTCTCAGGAAGTAGAGGCGCTGATGAGCTTTTTTGATAATTGCGTTAGTGTTCTCGGACCAGGAAAGATCTTCAGAGATGTGCACCCCCTCCTACTCCTTCCAAAGTCCACAATCAGTTCCTTGGTTTTGCTGGTGTTCAGGGCCAGGTTATTGCGCTGGCACCATATGGACAGTTGCTCGATCTCTCTTCTGTACTCTGACTCATCCCCATCAGTGATACGCCCCACAATAGTGGTGTCGTCAGCGAACTTGATGATGGAGTTCGCACTGTGGTTCGCTACGCAGTCATGGGTATAGAGTGAGTACAGCAGGGGGCTGAGCACGCAGCCTTGAGGTGCTCCCATGCTGATTGTTATTGAGGCTGACACATTTCCACCAATACGAACAGACTGTGGTCTGTGGACGAGGAAGTCGAGGATCCAGTTGCAGAGGGATGCGCAGAGACCCAGTTCTGCGAGTTTGGTAACCAGTTTGGAGGGGATGATTGTGTTAAATGCCGAGCTGTAATCAATGAATAACAGCCTGACATATGAGTTTTTGTTGTCCAAGTGGTCCAGAGCGGAGTGGAGGGCCAGCGAGATCGCATCCACCGTTGATCTGTTGTGGCGGTACGCGAACTGCAGTGGGTCCAGGTTTTTGTCGATGTAGGAGTTGATTTGCTCCATGATCAACCTCGCAAAGCACTTCATCACCACCGGCGTTAGTGCCACTGGTCAATAGTCATTGAGGCACGTCACCATACTCTTCTTGGGCACCGGTATAATTGATGCCCTTTTAAAACAGGTGGGGACCTCAGACCTCAGAAGTGAGAGGTTGAAAATGTCCGTAAAAACTCCCGCCAGTTGGTCCGCACAGGTTTTTAGAACACGGCCGGGTATACCATCAGGACCAGGTGCTCTTGAAGTGATATTGAAGGAGCGACAATGTCTTTCCACATCTGGATCGTGTGTGAATTGGAAACGAGCATGTCGATTCAAATCTTCAGCATGGCATCTGAGGTGTAGCCTGGTCTGACAGTATTTGCTGCATCCATTACTCTTAGCTATCTAAATCAGATAGATATTGTGGAGTAAGGAGAATTGACTGAAACCATGTTTATTTAATAGTGGGGAACCAGGATGCTGAGACACATCATTCACTCTGCAGTACTGGCAAATGGTTGCAAATGCGTCAATCTTGCCGTTAGCATTCATATGCTGCGTCCCACTATTAGAAAGGAAGAAATGTTCTCTTAAACTCCTCCTCCTACCTATTAGCTGTTTCATTGCTCACCACCATTCATGACAATAGAGTCATAAAGCCGTAGTGTGGTGCAGCACAGAAACAGGCCCTTTGGCCCACCTCGTCCATGCCAACCAAGATGCCTCATCTAAGTTGTATGAAGGAACTACAGATGCTGGTTTAAACCGAAGATAGACACAAAAAGCTGGAGTAACTCAGCGGGTCAGATAGCATCTTTGGAGTAAAGGCTATTCCTTTTCTCCAGAGATGCTGTCTGACCCGTTGAGTTACTCCAGCTTTTTATGTCTACCCCCATCTAAGCTGGTCTTCCCTGCCTTCCTTTGGCCCACATCCCTCCAAACGTTACCTATCCATGTACCTGTCCAAGTATCTTTTAAATGCTTTTATAGTACCTGCCTCAACTACCTCCTCTGGCAGCTCATCCCATATACCCACAACCCTCTGAGTGAAGAATATGTGGAACAACTGCAGAGTATTGTCCGATATTTTGGTTACAAGATGTCATTTTCTGACTGCTGTGCACTGTTTTATTTTGTCGAGGGTGTATGGGGTCCTCTTTTGCAGTCTTATTTTTTGGTGTATCTGGTGCCTCATCTGCCCTAGTCTTTATTGCAATTGAGTCGGGGATGTGCCAGTCCACATAGTCATAATCCTCCAGAACATAGCTGCCCAGTTTCCAGTTGCCAGATCTGTGCATAACGTGAAGTTGAGACATTGCCTCCACAATGGAATTCACCATTGCTGCTATGGAAAGATGCTATGGAAAGATCATATAGGATTACCCCAATGCTGGTTCATTCACTAGTTGCAGCAGTCTGAGTGTGGCAGTGATTTTTAGTCTAGTTTAGAGATACAGCCTGGAAACAGGCCCTTCTGCCCATCGAGTCTACACATACCATCGATCACCCATTCACACTAATCTGATGTTATCCCACTTTCTCATCCACTCCTTACACACCAGGGGCAATTTACAGTGACAAATTAACCTACAAACCCGCATGTCTTTGGGATTTGGGAGGAAACTGAGGCACCTGGAGAAAACCCATGTGGTCAAAGGGAGATGGGCAAACTCCACGCAGGCAGTACATATAAAAAACATAATCTACTGGTTGGACAGTTCTGCCCAACAGACAGAATGGATAAGAATGGAGAAAGAGGACTGCTCTCCTTTTAATATAGGGGCGATCCTCCTCTCCCCGACAAAACTGAATAACACAATATATAAGAAGAACCATCCATAATACAATACGAATTTGGAAACAAATAAAATCAACTTTAAAATTAAGAAACATATCACTTTTAAGCATATCACCAAATCTGAGGAAGGACATTATTGCCATAGAGGGAGTGCAGAGAAGGTTCACCAGACTGATTCCTGGGATGTCAGGACTGTCTTATGAAGAAAGACTGGATAGACTTGGTTTATACTCTCTAGAATTTAGGAGATTGAGAGGGGATCTTATAGAAACTTATAAAATTCTTAATGGGTTGGACAGCCTAGATGCAGGAAGATTGCTCCCGATGTTGGGGAAGTCCAGGACAAGGGGTCACAGCTTAAGGATAAGGGGGAAATCCTTTAAAACCGAGATGAGAAGAACTTTTTTCACACAGAGAGTGGTGAATCTCTGGAACTCTCTGCCACAGAGGGTAGTCGAGGCCAGTTCATGGGCTATATTTAAGAGGGAGTTAGATGTGGCCCTTGTGGCTAAGGGGATCAGAGAGTATGGAGACAAGGCAGGTACGGGATACTGAGTTGGATGATCAGCCATGATCATATTGAATGGTGGTGCAGGCTCGAAGGGCCGAATGGCCTACTCCTGCACCTAATTTCTATGTTTCTATGTTAACTCCATTAGTTAATAATGCAGCATTTAAACCTTCTTTCGCTGATAAAACATATAGCCAGTGGGAAAAAACGGGAATTAAACGGATCGGTGATATGTACGAAATGGGAAACTTGTTATCATTTCAACAATTACAATTAAATTACAAGCTGAAAAATAACCAATACTTTAAATACCTTCAGATCCGTGACTTCCTGAAAAAACATATACAAGGATCCCAAACTTTAGCTCTAGACTCATTGGAACAAGCAATGAACAATAAGGCTGAATCAAGGAAATTAATATCATATTTATATAATAGCATCTTAAATATAGAATTACCACCGACAGAGGCACTTAGAGAAGAATGGGAACGAGAACTACTGATAAAAATCCCAAAAGAAACTTGGGAAAAACACTTGATATATATACATAAATGTTCGATTAATGCAAGACATAACTTAATTCCCAGCTACACTAGTCCCACCTGCCCGTGTTTGGTCCATACCCCTGCACACCTGTCCCATCCATGTACCTGTTTCTTAAATGTTGAGATAGTCACTGCCTCAAATACCTCCTCTGGCAGCTTGTTCCATACACCCATCACCCTTTGTGTGAAAAAGTTACCCCTCAGATTCCTATTAAATCTTTTCCCCCTTCACCTTAAACCTATGTCCTCTGGTCCTCGATTCACCTACTCTGGGCAAGAGATTCTGTGCATCTACCCGATCTATTCCTCCCATGATTTTATACACCATTATAAGTTCACCCCGCATCCTCTTGCACTCCAAGGAACAGAGTCCCAGCCTTCTCAGCCTCTCCCTATAGCTCACACCCTCTAGTCCTGGCGACATCCGAGTAAATTTTCCCTGTACCCTTTCCAGCTTGACAACATCTTTCCTATAACATGGTGCCCACATGAATTCAAACAAAATATACCCTGTAGTGGTCGATCCAGTTGCTAGCAACTGCAGATCATTGTGTCTCCAGCTTGCTTTATTAATGGGCATGCTGACAACCTTGCTTTGTTAACTGTTTTCTTTTACATTTGATTTAGATCATCAAGGTAGAATGAACCAATTTCATTTGAATGTGGTGTCAGTTTAATGAAGTATGTTTGTAATCCTACGTAAATGATTGAGGCATTTCAATTACAAGCTGTGTGGAGAAGGAAGGTGAAATCTCACACACTTCAGGGCAGACTCAGAATACCTTTAAAAATGATGGGAAATAAAATTCAGAGTGACATGCCATATTTAGTTACAATGATCAAATATGGATCATATTTATAATGAGTTCAGGAATATTTTAAATTGTAATTGTAATTCAAATCCAACTGATATTGAAAAGGTATGAAGCTCACAGTATGGGCCAGGCTGCAATCAGAAACTCTGCTACTGCTACTTCTCCTAGTTGATTCCTTCTGCTGTTTTTTTTAGGTGATTTCCCACATGTCATTTAAAATGTAAATGAGCAGTAATAAGCAGTTAAACGTACAGCGCAATTAAGAGCAACATTTTAGCAAAAAATATTTCATCTGAAAAAAGAAAGAAGAGAAAATCTGGCCTACCAGCTTCGATTTGTGCAGAAGCTGGCAGGTAGCATCATGTGCAAGCATGTGTGTATGTACACACATGCACACGCACACACATGCATGTGCATAAACATGCACACATACATAAACACACAGATGCATGCACATGCACGCAGAGACATACACAGACAATGTACACATAAAATGTACACACATGTATAAACACAAACACGCCAACATGCACACACATACACACACACACATGTGCACACACATACACACACACATGCATGTGCATAAAACATACACACATCCATAAACACACTGACGCACACACATGCACGCACATGTGCACAAACACACACCCACATGCATGTGCATAAAACATACACACATGCATAAACAGATATATGCACACACATGCACACACTAGCAGGAGTTACCAAATGTGGCAAACAGTGCGAATCACTGTAAGAAGTTTCAAAGCGAATGTGAAAAGGACACTAGATAGGGAAGTAACCTGGGAGATCAAATTCAGTTTCCTTCTGGTGATCCATGGTACATTTTAAATTGCAATGGAGCTCTGGTCTCAGTTTATTGGGACTGTTGAGTGTGTGGCTCACGTATAGATCACCATGACTCAAAACCAGGAATGCTCCTCAGGGCTCTCCCTGTGACAGCAGTGACTGTACTTTAATAGTAACTGTTGTTCAGAAAATGCTGAGAATTGGAAAAAAGTCAATATGAATGCAAGATTTTATTTTATTTCTATTGCCTTGATTTAGAATCAGTCAAGTATCAGATAAGGCAGGAAGCGATTATATGAATTATTGGTTTGTGAAACGATAGTCCAAGATAAAGGCTGTTATTTTTACTCACATTGCTTAGTACACAAGATGAGAACTTACTGAGCAAGCCACTTGCATGAAATGCACAGTAATAATTTATCTTAATAATTTGCATTTGTTCACTTATAGTTTGCTTAGTGACATTCAGTTTGTATTGTCTGAACTCAACTCAAGTTTACCTCTACTGTTGTATGTATTGCTGTTTTAAAAGGTTTCCACCAAGCAAGATACATATTATGTGGTTCTGGTTAGTTCTGGACATAGTTATGTTGTATATTATGCAATTATCCCTCAGAAGGAATACTTAGATTCTGTGGGCATGTTGGATTTATGCCCTGGGTCCACCCACTGTTTAAAGACTGAAATGAGAGCAGAGTAATTTGAACATCACGACTGTGGTTTGTAAGGTTATAATAGATTATTTTTTAACACTCAGGTCAGGTCGGGGGGAGTTCCCCCCACCACGAGTGCCATGTAATCCCGTGCTACCTGCTCCATGGCGACTAAACCGTCTCCCCTACCTGGTTTTCCAGGTGAGGAGGGGGCTGTGGACCCCCAGCAGGACCAAAAACAAGACCTGTCAAAGGGCGGATGAGCTTCTAGCGAGCCAACGGCCATCCTCACTTCAGTAGAAGTTACGATCACTGTCGTACATAGCATTGGAAGGAATGATGATAAAGCACATTCACCAAAATCGTATATGTACAGTGGCGGAAGTCCGCAGGAACTGGAGGACAGGGATATGTGGTGCATTTGTCACCGTTCCCAGTTGGAAACCAGCACCACTGGAGCGCTAGCATGGGTGCTGTGGGCTTAAGGGACTGGTTTCCAGAGGGCTAGTATGGACATCGTGGGCCAAATGGATTCTTGGGCTGGCAGCTTAGTCACTGATGCCAGGCAGCTTAGTCACTCAGGCTGGCAGTTCAGTCACTCAGGCCTGGCAGCTCAGTCACTCAGGCCTGGAAGCTCAGTAACTCAGGCCTGGTGGGCTGGCAGCTCAGTAACTCAGGCCTGGTGGGCTTGCAGGTGAGAAACTGCCAGAAATTCTGCCGAAAACAGGTGACAGACTCTGTGAGGGGGAAGGCAGAGAGGGTAGACAATCAATTTTAGACATTTTCATCTTTTTTTACATATCCCAGCAATGAAGGAGGAAAGACTATCCTTGCGTGGATCTCTGGAGCGCTAGTATGGGTGTTGTGCGCTGAAGGGATTGGTTTCCAGAGGACTAGTATGGTCCAACCTCACAGCACTCCGAGCTGTGAGCAGGCAGCAAGTCCAATCTCACGGCCCTCCAAGCAGAGTGCAGGCCAGCAAATCCAATTACACAGCATTTCATGCAGAGTGCACACACATGCACTCACACACACATGCACTCACACATTCATTCAGGAATAGCTTCTTCCTCACAACCATCAGGCTATTAAATATAGTGCCTAAGCTCTGAACTACAAAATACTATATTATTTGTTATTTATTGAACACTCACACACACCCTCCACCTCACACACTCACACCGTCCACCTCACACACACACACACCCTCCACCTCAGACACACACCTCCTCTACCTCACACACACACACTTTCCACCTCACACACACACACCCTCCACCTCACACACACACACCGTCCACCTCACACACACAAACACCACCCACACAGACACACTCACACAGACACACTCACACAGACACACTCACACACACACTTACACACAAACCACTACACACACACAGACACACACACACACCATATACATGGCGGTAACCTTTTTTGAAAACTCAAATGGCTCAGCGCGGTTTCTCCACTATAAACCCCATTTTCATTTTCAAACCTCATTTTCAAACCATATTTTCATTTTCAAACCTCATTTTCAAACCACATTTTCAATTTCAAACCTCATTTTCAAACCAACCTCATTTTCTAACCAAACTCATTAAAAAAAAAAAACTCATTTTCAAACCAACCACATTTTCAAAGCAACATTTTCAAACCAACCACATTATCAAACCAACCACGTTTTCATTTTCAACCAAACAACATTTTCAAACCAACCACATTTTCAAACAATCCCCATTTTCAAACCAACCAACATTTTCATCCTAACCACATTTTCATTTTCAAACCACATTTTCATTCTCAAACCTCATTTTCAAACACCATTTTCAAACCTCATTTACAAACCACATTTTCATACCTGATTTTCAAACCCCATTTTCATTTTCAAACCTCATTTTCAAACCAACCTGATTTTCAAACCAACCTCATTTTCAAACCAACCACATTTTCATTTTCAAACCACATTTTATTTTCAATCATTAATAAAACTCACTTCTCCTAATCCTTTCCTTTCTGGATACAATGAGTTCTTTCACACTAAACTTCGCCAATATCGCTGCCCACACCTACTGCATGATTACGATACATTTCTCAACACTACCTCAACATTTCTCATGAATGCAAAGACCATTTTACAGGGTCTATCATGCAAGATCAGGAACCATTACCAAGTGTTGAGATCCAGAATTACTGACACATGCACACCACAGGTGGCCAGCAATTCTCTACAGAACTGCCTGCTACCTATCACCATGATGTAACCTAACAGTGTGAGTGACCCATGTGTTAGCACTGATGGATTCCTTCCAAGAAGAACACTCCTCATGGCTGGAACTATTGTTGTGACTTTAGCACAGTCCGGCTACTTTGATCATGATGCTTCACTGTGGAATGTCTATACCTGATTGTTTCTGACTTTAGAGCCAACTGCAGAGGGAGACTTGAATATTGAAACATCAAGCGGCATGTGTGGTGTGCCTGTGGGGCTTTATTGAAAAGAGACACACAATGCTGGAGTGACTCAGTGCGACAGGCAGCATCTTTGGATAAAAGGAATGGGTGAGGTTTCAGGTCGAGACCCTTCTTCAGATATTGCCAACTCAATGTGGCACTCCCACAGTCTAGACATTACTCACTGATTCATGTTAGTTGTTTATTAGTGCTAACTATTCCAATGAAGAGCATTGTTAGTGCCTGGAGGTAATTAAATTGTGATCTCCACCTTTGCAGAATTTATGGATAATTTATGCGTACTTTTTATTTCAGTATAGACACAAAATGCTGGAGTAGCTCAGCGTAGCAGGCAGCATCTCTGGAGATGGTCGAGACATTTCTAAGGCAGAGATAGGTAGATTCTTGATTAGTGCTAGTCAGGTGTAATGGGAAGAAGGCAGGGAATGGGGTTAGGAGGGAGATGCGGATCAGCCATGATTAAGTGGCTAAGTAGACTTGATGGGCCAAATGGCCTAATTCTGCTCCTATCACTTATGACCTTATGACCGCCCTTGTATTGCTGCTACCAATGAACTAGATAGCCTTTCTGAAAATCAGTGGAGCAATGAACGTCAAAAGCTTAACATTTATGTGCCTGATCAAAATCAATGTGGCTCATAACCTGTGCTTAGGTATGTTGCAAAACTTACCTTCAGCAGCGCTGCAGTTCTGTCGCTGCCCATGTGCGCGACTTTGGCGCTTTTCAGAGGGGGGCGGGTTTAAAACGACGTTTTCTCTAGGCTATTGAAATCGAGGTTGTTCAGGCTGCTTAGTTGGTGATGAAAAATCGCTGCGACATTCGTTCGCTGCCGTTATTTATAAACTTAATTGGATTATTTAATTGCTGTAGTAGATTAAAAATCATCCTCTAAAGCCGCGAACACCGACAACGGGACGGATCTCACGTAGGGGACAAGGCAAGGTAGGCTGTTTATTTTTACATTTAAAAAAGTGCTTCTTAAGATCCCTTTATTCAAATTGTTAAGTTGCGAGAAGGTGGCTTGGGGGCCCATCTGAACTAGCAGTGTTTTTCATGCCGACATGGGCTTCAAAATCACTGTAACCGCAACGTTCCAAACCATTGCGTTCCAGAAAATCCCACTCGCAAGCTGATTTAAATGGCCATTAATTTACAGCAATTAAACACTAAATTCCTTCCATTTGGCCTATAAATTAATGACAATGAGATTTTAAAATCATGTTTTATTGTGAATTCTTGTGTGAATGTTCTTTGGACACTTAGGCTATTTAAAAATGTTAATCTTTTATTAAGAAATGGATGGATGTTTAGATCTAGTAATTGAATTTTGGAATTAGCTACAATTGGGTAACTAACTAATTATATGCTTTAATTTCAGGTCATCCAAGTAAGATTGTTTAATATTTGTTTCAGAATGCTTCAATCTATAATAACTGAAAATGTCTTTCAGTTCTCTTAATTTTTAATAAAGTTATGGCCATTTGACTGTCCTTGATCACAGCTTTTGTACTAAGTCAATGGAAAAGCAATAGGGAACAAGATGCTCATTTCAGAGTATGAAAATGGCCATAACTTTTTTAATACTGAAGATATGAAAGTGAATTAGGTGTCAAATTAAACTTTTTTATGTTTTATCTGATGGGATAAATTGCAGATTTGATTTTTAAAATCTCAAAATGTTGTAAATCTCAAAATGTTGTAACATTGTTACTGTGATACATCCAATCTGGTGTATTCCTCTTTGCTGTCCCAATGACGTCTGCCCTGCAATGGAGCAACCCAATGCAGTTTTGCCGACTGTTTTGCTGAACACCAGTCTAGAGACAAGGGTCAAGAGTGTTTAATTGTCATATGACTTGAAACAGAACAATTAAATTCTTACTTGCAGCAACACAACAGGTCCTGTAAGCACAGTACTCAATAAAAAACACAAGCAAAAAAAGTTCAATAAATAAAAGCAAAACAAGTGCAAAAACAAAACAAAAGCGCAAAACCCCGAGTGCAACTAAGACAGTTCATAGTCTGAAGTTAACTTTAAAAGTATTACATAATAGCCTGATGGCTATTCAGAACTTGGATATGAAGAAGGGTCTCGACCCGAAATGTCACCTATTTCTTTTCTCCAGAGATGCTGTCTGACCCGCTGAGTTACCCCAGCTTTTTGTGTCTACCTTCAGCCTGATGGCTTCCCTGCTTCTTGGGAAGAAGCTGTTCCTGAACCTGGAGGTCATGGTTTTCAGACTCCTATCCCTTTTCCAAATGGCAGGAGTGAAAAGAAACCATGGCCAGGGTGCTGTGGGTCTCTGATGCAGCTGGCAGCCTTTTTGAGGCAGCAGCTCCTGTAGACCCCTTCGATGGCGGTGAGGTCGGTATCCAAGGAGGAAGGAGCAGTGACCACCACATTTTGTAGTCTCCTTCATTCCTGGGCATTTGTGTTGCCAAACCAGGCCGTGATGCAACTAGTCAATATGCCCTCTACTCTGCACCTATAGAAGTTCAAGAGAGTTCTCATTGACATACCACATCTCTTCCATCTTCTAAGGAAGTGGAGGCTTTCAGGGGCTTTCTGTATGATTGCATCAACATGCTGGATCCAGGACAGGTCTTCAGATGCAATGCACACCCAGTAACTTAAAGTTGTTAACTCTCTCCACCACAGCCCCATCGATGAAGACACGTTGATGGATCGTCGACTGTCCAGTGGAGTCAAGGGATATGGGGAGAAGGCAGGCACGGGTTATTGATAGGGGACAATCAGCCATGATCACAATGAATGGTGGTGCTGGCTCGAAGGGCCGAATGGCTTCCTCCTGCACCTATTTTCTATGTTTCTATGTCCACTTGTTAAATCAACAATCAGCTACTTGGCCTTCCTGATATTGAGAGCAAGATTGGTGTTCTGAAGCCATTTAATCAGACGAGCAATCTCCTACCTATGACACATAATTTCCCGTAATCCATCCAACAACAACGGATCCAACATCCAACGACAACATTTATATGTGTAGCAATGAACTGCAGGTGCTGGTTTAAACAGAAGATAGACACAAAATGCTGGAGTAACTCAGTGGAACAGGCAGCATCTCTGGAGAGAAGGAATGAGTGAAGTTTTGGGTCGAGACCCTTCTTCTGACATTTATAAGGTCTGCCTTGATCTAATCAAAGCATAGAGCAGATACAGAGGACTGGGGTATTGACTCTTGTTCCTGCAACAAATGCTTTATAACCATTGACTGGAACTGCACAAACGTTGTCCATGTGTCCACTCTGTTCCCCCACCTTCAGATGTTGTCCGATGCATCAACTTTGTTTTGCTCTCCATCTTTGCCACCTTCCCCGCTGAGTATTTCTGACATTTGCCATTTTATTTTAGTTTCCAACATCTGCAGGATTTTAGGTAGACAAAAATGCTGGAGAAACTCAGCGGGTGAGGCAGCATCTATGGAGTGAAGAAAATAGCACCATTTCGGGCCGAAACCCTTCTTCAGACTCATAATCTGCAGGATTTTGCTTTGGAGCACTGTTCTTTAATACTCCATGGACAAATATCCGTTAAATTGTCCCAGTGTAAGGATTTGCTATGAAGGCCAGCTTAAGGAGTGCTGCGTAGGTCTCATAAAAATAATTTCAAAATTGTTCTTGTAAAGACTGTGGAGCAGTGGCACGGTGGCGCAGCGGTCGAGTCACTGCATTAAAGCACTTGCAGCGCCGGAGACCCGGGTTCAATACGGGTGCTGTCTGTACGGAGTTTGTACGTTCTCCCCGTGACCTGTGTGGGTTTTCTCCGAGATCTTCGGTTTCCTCCCACACTCAAAGAAGTCCAGGTTTGTAGGTAAATTGCTTGATATAAGTGTAAATTGTTCCTAGTGGGTGTAGGATAGTGTTAATGTGCGGGGATCGCTGGTTGGCACGGACCCGGTGGGCCGAAGGGCCTGTTTCCGCGCTGTATCTCTAAACTAAACTAAACTAAACTGGCTCGTGGAGGCAATGTCTTGACAAATGGTGGCTATGATTTCCCAATAATGCATTTTTTTGTGTTTACATACAGTAAATTACTTAGTAAACTCTAATAACGCTCCAATAAAAGAGTGTACAACATAGCCCAGAGCTATGAGGGGAATTCTATTTTTTTGGAAAAAATATAAAGACTGCTTTCATGTTCAATACTCATGTACTGCTAAGTGGGTGGAGTAATTTATCATTGTTATTGTGTATATGGTGTAATAATTATGCATTGAATCGTTCTCTCACTAAGAAATGGGATTTCACATTTTCATCTTGGATTAGCAGTGTCGATTGTGGTGAGAGTGTATTTGATACTTTGTATTTGCTTTCAATCAATGAAGAAAGACACTTCACGCTTATGATCTCCCTTGAGACAATTGCAGATATTGTGTTCCATGCGGGTGCATGATATTATTTTCAACCGTAAGTCTCAGCTTCACCAGTCTCTTTTACTGTCAAGGGCTTTAGTGCAGCCATCCGCCCAGACTTCTACAATATTAACATGCTATCTGGCCCAAGGGGTTGAACGAGCATGTTCAACAAGGGTTTTTTTTTCTAAATGTCATTTTTTCTATTTCATTTTTGAAAGTTCATCTGGCTAAGTGAACTTCAGCAACTTTTCTCATGACTATAGGAGCCAATGTTGACTCCTCTCGGTAGTATAAATACTGTATGTATTTCGAGATCCAGGCCTTCAGCTTCATGACTATTTTAACAATCGTATTTTTCTCATCCTTCAACATTCATGAGCATCAAATCATCCAATACGTTGTTTCCAAGACACTACCTTGCTCCAAATCCATCCATCACATGTGTGCTTATAGAACTAATTGGTTAGCGACTAATTAAAAATTCATAATTCTTGGAATTTGTGTATCCTGTAAATCTTCTACAGGCCGACTACCATCAGAGAATTTGAACTACCTCCAGCTTTTCTTCATTCTGTTCACCACCATTTCTCCCTCTCCACCTGACATCACCCAAGTCTTTATGACTGCGTCTTCAGGCAACTCTCTCATGCTTTGGAATTCCACCTATGCTAGTAAGTCAAGAACCAGAACTTGAGAGTGTAGATTTAAGTTCAAACGAGAAACATTTAATGGTAACCTGAGGCCCAGCTTGATCACTCATAGTCTGGTGGGTGTATGGAACAAGCTGCCAGAAGAAGTAGTTGTGGCAGGATTAAATTATCTATCATAACATCAACTTAGCTCTTCGATCGACCTTTGGTGGGCATTCTTGTTTCTAGTGAGGTGGCCTGGAATGCATTTCTGTATTAAAAATATATCATAAAATGTTCATTGTTTAATCATTGAATAATATTGCACCAAAACGTAAAAGAAAAAAAATCTAATCTAAAAGCCCACATAATCACAAGTCAGCCATGATCATATTGAATGGCGGTGCAGGCTCGAAGGGCCGAATGGCCTACTCCTGCACCTAATTTCTATGTTTCTATGTTTCTACTCATGGGGGCACGTGTGGACCCGCACACATGAGGATATCGCTGCTGGGGGGGGCGAACAATGGAGGACTAGGCGTGGGAGGAACGCTCGCTGGAGGGGGGGTGACAATAAAGGATGACCTGGAGCGGGGTACTTTGCAACTTGTCGGCACCCTTTATATGGCGACTATTTGCATGCCTTGGGTATGCAAGCAGAGAATTTCACTGTGACTTGTCACATGCCGCAATAAAGTATTCATTCTTTCATTCATTCATTCATTCATTCATTCATTCATTCATTCATTCATTCATTCATTCATTCATTCATTCATTCATTTATTCATTCATTCACTTACTAGCTCAATAAACCTGGTCTACCATCCAGATTATAACTGATTGCAACTTCAACTGTCTTTATCCTCACAGCACCTGGGAGACCTCCACCGCGACCTCTGGTTAAGCGACAAAAAAAATCAAGCTCGCGGTGACCTACGACCTCCTACGACCATCCTAGACTATGTGTACGACCTCCTAAGACTGCGTTGAAGACCTCCCTCGATTATGAAGAAGACCTCCTTCGACCTCCTTCGACTATGTTGAAGACTGGCTTCAACCATGTACGTTTTACTCGAGGATGGTCTCTGGCAAATTGGTCTGTGAATGAGCACGACCCCCTTCCACCTCAGAGGATCACACCGAAAACCAACAATGACCAGTGACGAGTGCCTACAGCTCAAATGATCACCTGATAAAATGATGACATGTCTGCATTTTTTTCTCACTAAAAAATGCCTCCCAGGTTTTTTAAAATCATTCTGAACCATGCAAGCAAGGAAGGAACTGGTTCGGAGGATGTTACTAAAAATACAACTACTGCTGTTTGCAGCAGCCCTTTTGCATCAGCAGCCTATTAAGAAAGGCAGAAGGGAAGAGCAAGGGAGAAGAGGAAGCACAAGCAGAGGTCTCAATGGGTGAATGGAGATGATGTGATGCACTGCCCCAGTACACCAGATGACTGGAAGAGAGTGGCGCTGGGCTTTGACAAAAGATGGAACTTTAAACACACATGTGGGGCAGTGGATGGCAAGTATGCCATTCTTGTCCCTGTCCCTGTACCCCTCATTTTCCATATCGTACAGGATGGCTTTCTGCTGGAACCATTCCTCAAGTTCCCCCTCCTGCTGCCTGGTGAAGGTGTAGGGCCTAACCTTTCTCCAGCCCTCCCTCACCACCAATGGGGCATCTGCCTCTGATGCTGTGTCAGACACAGGAGAAAGGGCTGCTTTGCTGCCTTCAGATGAGGCAGTGAAGGATGGGGTGGTGGTGGGGACATATACTACCACCCTGGTCTCCTCCTCCAGGGGTCTCTCATGCAGGGCTACCTCCTCCTGCACTATCACCTCCTGTGGCATCACATCCTGCCACTCCCCCTCCTGGGTGGGCAACACCTGCATGGCAGGTTTTTTGAGGGTTGTGCCCTCCCCCTGTGCTGCTGCCTTTTTGGTGCCATCTCTAAAACACAAGTCTCCTCTCCAAAAACCTCACCAGCTATGAATGAACATGCCTTGGAGTGAAAGAGGTGACGTTCTGCTGCTTAAATTACCTATTTTTAATCTTTTTTTTCTACTGACCTTTTTTTTTTACCCCGGAGCTATTACCTTCGACTACCTTCGACTACATATGACTAGCATCACGACCTACTACGACCGGCTTCGACCAGACCAACGACTAAAAAAACATAGATTTTTCTCACGGCGACCTATTTTTAGTCACGGCCGATTTTTAACACCTTGAAAAATACGCCGTGACCTAGCTGAAGCCTCGACTACGCGGAGACCACTCTCGACCATGAAGGAGAGTGACGAAGACCTCCTACGATCTCGTGGCGACCTTGCCGCGACTACGGGTCGCGGGCAAACTCGCCAGAGGACGAGGTGGAGGTCGCCCAAGTGGGACGGGGCTTCAGACAACCTCCTCAGCTAATTACCATAATTCGATTGTGAAAGGATGCTCAACCTCGATAAAGGGAAGGGCGCAAAATTAAAGATGGCAAAGAGAACAATGGAACATAAGTGTCTTGTTTACCCAACCCTTGCATGAATGACCTGAGAGTCATGAGGGTAGGTGTACGTTAACAAACTTTTAGTTTAGTTTAGTTTACAGATACAGCACGGAAACAGGCCCTTCGGCCCACTGAGTCTGCACAGACCAGCGATCCCCACACATTAACACAAGCCAATTAACCAACAAACCTGTATGTCTTTGGAGTGTGGGAGGAAACCGAAGATCTCCAGAGAAAACCCACGCGGTCACGGGGAGAACGTACAAACTGCGTACAGACAGCACCTGTAGTCGGGATCGAACCAGGGATCTCCGGCGCTACAAGCGCTGCCTGGCAGCAACTCTACCGTTTCACCACTGTGCTGCACCTTCTGGAAGATCAAAAGAGAGTCCGTAAAAAGGGAAAAAATCTGGTGACGATACCTGAGAACAAGAAAAGCTGAAGGAAGACCCAGAGATTGGAACTCAGTGAAAAGATTGCAACACCCACCCAAATGAACCTGGTCAGCACCTCACATGGGGAGCATTTAAGCCATGTCTTAGACTTGATGTATAATGAGTGATAAGTTCGAAGAATGAATCATAGTTTGAGAGTATTTATGTTTGACATGTCAGTTGATACCCTATAGAAGTTATTGAGTCAACATAGTCCTTATATCTAGAAGAATTTCTCAGTTGGATAGTAGTTAAGATCTGTTGAACAAATTTCAATGTAAATGTATCAATTTCTCACAAATACTGAATAATTAAATTTCGATTGGTGATGCATTTTATACCTGAGAACCAAATTTAAGTACAACAGCAATATTCTAGCTATCTGTATCTGCATTCATTGGTATAACTACAGGTCCTTTGTTGCTCCTCTAGCTCAGTCAATAAGATATGATTTCCCTCAAATTTATATGCATTAATGCATGATTTGTCCAATATAAAATATGCAGAAATGGGTTCAGATTCTTAGCTGAAACATTGAAAATAAATACAAGGATGTTAAACAGCATCAATAATCATGAAATGTGTTCATATTTTTACCACAAAATCACTGACTTGGGAGCGACGGTAATTTCTAGTTGCACGATTCACGATTAACCAATTTTTAAAAATAATCGCTTGGGCCAATTTCTGTTTTTAGACCTGAATTTTTAGTTGGCAGAGAAGAGGTGGATTTACTCATTTGGAAGCAAGTCCCATACTGAGACTTCATTACTGAAGTCCACCTACATACATGCAAATACCTCAGGAAGGCTTCTGATGAGGAGTCTGGTCACAATCCTTGAGACATTACTCTGTAAAATTTGAAGATTAGTCTGGAAAATACTTTGGGAACTTCAGAGGTCAGTTGGTATATTTACTATCTGCTCTCTCATCTTTGCTTTGCGGGCCTGAAAAGTTTTGAATGATCATTCTTATGCTGCGTTTCAATGCAATTTAATTTAGTCGTAAACAACAGAAGAGGCAGGAATATTGATGAGAGCTTCTCCCTCACAGAATTGCCATTCCACAGAAGGGAGGAGATCGGCATAAAGGTGCCGCTTGCGGGAATCCATACACATTCACATAAATCATACAAACAGGAGATAAATTCCTTAACATGTTGGAACATTAGAAGGTTGAGAAACTCAAAATGGTGCCAAACATTCATAACTCACTGGAACAGGACCACAGACCTCACTGGACCAGTTTACGATGTCACAGAAATAGAGTTTGGCGAAGGAACATAATGGAGATTAAAGTGACTAGAAGCTCACATTTATCCTTGTAGACTGCACTGGAGGATTGGCACGCCATCACTTCCTACAAGGTGAAGCCAAGGGGCAGCTCATGCGACTTTGGACAGGCTCAATGCGTTCTATGTACGCGTCGAACAGCAATGTACCTTCTTGTACCCCCACAGCCCCCAATGGTATTGTAATCTCAGCCACCAAGGCCGACACCAGAAGACCCTTCAGAAGGGTGAACCATCGGAAAGTGTTTGGTCCTTATGGTGTAGCTCGACATGTTTTCAAAACCTACATGGACAAAACTGGCTGGAGTTTTTGCAGATATCTTCAACGTCTCATTACTGAAGTCTAAGGTTCCCACCTGCTTTGAAAGGGCATCAATAAAACCAGTGCCCAGGAAGAGTAAGCTGCAATGCCTCAATGACTATCGACCGTGGCTCTAACGTCCAAGGTGATGACGTGGTTTGAGAGGTTGATTATGGCGTATATCAACTCCTACCTCAACAAGAACCTGGACCCACTACAATATGCTTACCACCTCAACAGATCAATGAGGGATATAATTTAGCCGGATCTCCACTCTGCACTGGGCCACTTGCACAATGAAAACTCATATGTCGCTCATTGACTACAGCTCAATATTCAACATCATCTACCCCTCTAAACTTGTAACAAAGCTCAGGGAACCGGGTCTCTGTGTGGCCCTTTGCAACTGGATCCTCAACTTCCTCATCAAAGGTCTGTTGGTTATTAGAAGGGCTAAATGGTTATAAAGCATAAGTTGCAGGAACAAGTCTATGTTACCCGCTGTCTGACTCGCTGAGTTACTCCAGCTTTTTGTGTCTATCTTCTATATTTTTCATCATAGAAGGCTGGACCTATATACCTGGTGCAATCTCATCAGGGTATAAATAATTAGAGTGAAATGTCTTTAATCTTGTATTCAAATTCCCGTGCAAAGAGCAACTTTCCATCTGCCTTCTGAATTGCTTGCTATGTATGCATGATAACCTCTGCTGATTTGTGTACAAGGACACGCAGGCCTGTATGAACAGCAACACTTACAATTACATTATTCAAAACATATTCTGTCTTTCCACGGAAATATCTGACCTCGTTTTTTTCCAGATTAGATTCCATTTGCAATATCCTTGTCCTCCCACATCCTAAATTCCCATGAATGCATCCTTCTCTCAGAGCTGATGTTGATTCCCAGCCTTGTATCATCAGCAAATTTTAAATCAATTGTAATTACTACCTTCATTACAATTTAATTTAGTTTAAAGGTACAGCTTAGAAACAGGCCCTTTGGGCCACCGAGTCCCCATTGTGACCATTGTGTTTCCTCTGACCATCCATTCCCTGTTCACACTAATTATATGCAATTCCACTCTCTCATCCACTCCCTACACACGGGGGGCAATTTTTACAGAGGCCAATACCTACAAGCCTGCACGTCTTTGGGATTCGTTTAGTTTAGTTAAAAGATACAGCATGGAAACAGGCCCTTCAGCCCACTGGGTCCGCGCCGACCAGCGATCCCCGCACATTAACACTATCCTACACCCACTAGGGACAATTTTTACATTTACCAAGCCAATTAACCTACACACCTGTACGTCTTTGGAGTGTGGGAGGAAACCGAAGATCTCGGAGAAAACCCACCGAGATCTCGGGGAAAACTCCATACAGACAGCGCCCATAACCGGGATCAAACCCGGGTCTCCGGTGCTGCATTCGCTGTAAGGCAGCAACTCTACCGATGCGCCACCGTGACCAGGATGAGGGAGGAAACCGGAGCACCCGGAGAAAACACACCTGATCACGGGGAGAATGTGCAAACTCCATACAGAGAGGGGGAATGGCCAGTGTAAAGAGTTTAAGGTGAGCTAGAGTTGGCATGTGGTAGGTAGATCTAAGTGAGGAGGGGACAGTGCCTGGTGGGGGAGATGGGCGTGGAGATAATGATAGAGGGTGGGATGTAATAAATGGAGGGAGCAAGGGGCATCATATGATGGAATCTGAAGGAAAAGTGGGCTAAATAAGGGAAGGTAGGCACAAAATGCTGGAGTAACTCAGCGGGACAGGCAGCATCTCTGGAGTGAAGGAATAGGTGATGTTTCTGGTCCAGACCCTTCTTCAGACTGACGTCAGATGTAGTTCTTCAGACAGAGTAAATAAGGTGTTCAAGAAGGAACTGCAGATGCTAGAAAATCGAAGATACACAAAAATGCTGGAGAAACTCAGCGGGTGCAGCAGCATCTGCAGTTCCTTCTTGAACACCTTATTTACTCTGTCTGAAGAACTCCATCTGACGTCAGTCTGAAGAAGGGTCTGGATGCTGCTGCACCCGCTGAGTTTCTCCAGAGTAAATAAGGTGTTTGGCTGACTGATGGGAGCAGGGGGGAAAGGGTCCCAGTGGGAGAAAGTGTGGGTGATGGGGTGGTAGTGTGAATGGGGAATAGACTGGGTGAGAGGGGTGGGGCAATATGAGTATGTGTGGGAGGTGCTGGGTAGATAGAGGACCTGAAATTGGAACATTTACCATTCACGCTGTCTTGCTGGGGATTACTAAAGCAGAATGTGAGGTGCTGTTTCTCAATTTTGGTTTGGACCTCAGCCTCTGATGAAATATTCTAAGGGCACACAGGTCCACGTGGGAATGGGCATTGGAAATGAAATTACTAATCTTTTGCCTTTTCTGTAGCTTTTATGCTCCGTATCTTTTGATATTCTCATATCTCAATCGTGAAGATTTCACTTAGATCAGTATCCACAGCTTTTTGGGGAAATAAATGACAGAATTTTTCAGTTAAAACCCTATTCTCTCCTGAGTGCCTGGGATATAATATTAAGAAAGTTTCTCGTTCAAGTTTCTCAGAAGGAGTGGTTTCTCGGTGTCTAATCAAATGACACCTTTAACATTTTAAATACCTCAATCATATCATCACCTCATTATTTTCTAATCATGCTATTACACGCACATAATTATTTTCAAGTTCTGTTTCAAAATTATTTGTTTAGTTTAGTTTTGAGATAAAGCATGGACACAGGCCCTTCAGTCCACTGAGTTCACACCGACCAGCGATTAACACTAATCTCCACACACTAGGGACTACTTATAATTTTACAAAGCCAACTAACCTACAAACCTGTACATCTCTGGAATGTGGGAGGAAACCGAAGATCTTAGAGAAAGCTGATAAGGAGGGAAAAAGATGGAATGATTTTGTTATTGAGGATAAACACTACTTTTCTTCAGAATCAAAGATAAGATGCATTGGAAATCGTATATAGGCTGATATTTTAATTGAAAAGAAATGCTTGAGGTCGAGCAAGAGATGTCGCAGCTTTTCATAGTTCAAGATTATGTTATCATAATGACAATATTCTTTAGTTCAGGCAAAGTTATGCTTTGTCCTGTAAAATTGTTCCAATAGATTGGAATGGTTCTACTGCTTTCCACTTCCCTCCAGTCAATGAGTTTCCAAGGCCATTGGATTGCAACTTTCAAGCTTCCTTGACATTTGGAATTAAAAGAAACACCAGGATCTAGTGTATAGGAAGGAACTGCAGATGCTGGTTTACATCAAAATGCTGGAGTAACTCAGCGGGACAAGCAGCAAAGGGTCTTGACCCGAAATGTCACGCATGCCTGCCCCGCTCTGTTACTCCAGCATTCTATTGCAGTTCAGATTCAGATTCAGATTCAACTTTAATTGTCATTGTCAGTGTACAGTACAGAGACAACGAAATGCAGTTAGCGTCTCCCTGGAAGAGCGACATAGAATATGATTTCAATGAATAAATCTGTTTACATGCATACAGTCATAGACTTCTTTTTTCCTGTGGGAGGAGTGTCCAGGGGGGGAGGGGGGTGATTGGCAGTCACCGAGGTACATTGTTGAGTAGTATGACAGCCGCAGGGAAGAAGCTGTTCCTGGACCTGCTGGTCCGACAACGGAGAGACCTGTAGCGCCTCCCGGATGGTAGGAGGGTAAACAGTCCATGGTTGGGGTGAGAGCAGTCCTTGGCGATGCTGAGCGCCCTCCGCAGACAACGCTTGCTTTGGACAGACTCAATGGAGGGGATCGAGGAACCGGTGATGCGTTGAGCAATTTTCACCACCCTCTGCAGTGCTTTCCGGTTGTGGCATCTTTCATCAGTTGGGTTGCTCATCACTCAAAATAATTTATTTCATTGTGTTTAAATCCCAGAACTTTTACATTTTAATTCAAAAATATCATTTTTAAAGAATCCAAAATTTAAACTTTAGACTAGGTTGTGGCATCTTTCATCTTATTCCCACAAATTTGATTTTTCTGGTGTATTTATGAATTTTGAATCAATCAAATGAACTGGGATGTTAGATGACAAGAGAACTGAGCTTGGCAGTCAATTAATTATCACACTGTTTACCCAAACTATTTGAAGTGTTTAGGAAGGAACTGCAGATACTGGTTTAAACTGAAGATAGACACAAAATGCAGGAGTAACTTAGTGGGACAGGCAGCATCTCTGGAGAGAAGGAGTGGTTGACGTTTCAGGTCGGACTTCAGACTAGGACCCCGACCCGAAATTGCAGATCACAGGTAAAATAAACTTTGGGTATGTTTAAAGATATGAGGGCCCTCTCTAGCTCTCTCTAGCTAAGAAATAGAGCTACACATATTGTTCAAACCTAAGTCTGAAGAAGGGTCTTGTCCCGAAACATCACCCATTCCTTCTCTCCAGAGATGCTGCTTGTCCTGCTGAGTTACTCCAGCATTTTGTGTCTATCTTCTATTTGAAGTGTTTCTTTAACTGGTGACAGGCCCCATAGCAGAAGCGTCCACATCGCGGGGCTGGAAACTGGATGTATTCTGCGATCATTCTGCTACCACCATCATCTACTGCGACAAGTGATGGCTCCCACTGATTGTCGCCGGGAGCTTGCGTCCTTTTCAGGATGGACGATGACAGCGAGGCCAACATTTGTAACAAGATGGACTCGAAAAGACGAAGAAGGCTGGTGACAGAAAAGATCGCTCAAGAAAGGAGGGAAAAAGATGGAATGATTTTGTTATTGAGGATAAACACTACTTTTCTTCAGAATCAAAGATAAGATGCATTGGAAATCGTATATAATAATTTCAAGAACAGTAGAGGGTTATGCACCATTTTCCTTCAGGGCACTCGAAGACAGGATAACGAGCTTTGAAACAATACATTTGGTCTTGGTTGGTATGTCAAACATTTTGATCATAATCATAATCATAATAGTACTTTATTTGCCAAGTATGTTTTGCAACATACGAGGGATTTGATTTGCCATACAGTCTTACCAATAAACAGCAACAAGACATCCAAATACATTTTCAACATGAACATCCACCACAGTGACTCCCCCAAGTTGTGTTTTTAAATGGAACATCAAACTGGAATCAAAGTTATGAAAACATCTAAATTCATGGTTTTCTTGGCAATTTACACTTGAACTTACCAAATATGTAATCAAGCATTGAAACTGAATTTGCTGACTCCTGCAGTTCATTGCAGGTTAATTGGCTTGGTGTATGTGTAAATTGTCCCTAGTGTGTGTAGGAGAGTGTCAATATGCGGGGTTCGCTGTTCGGTGCAGACACGGTGTGCCGAAGGGCCTGTTTCCTCGATGTATCTCTAAACTAATGACAGTAGAAATGGCAACATTTGGAAATGATTAACTCAATTTGGGCAAGAACAAAGGGTGAGAACATAAAAGCAAAATACTGCAGGTACTGTATTTCTGAAACAGAAATGTTGGGAATGTACAGGAGGTACAATTTTTGACAACCATTTTTGCACAAATGAGCTATAGTCTTACAGTGTGGAAACAGGCCCTTCAGCCCAACTTGCCCACACCGGCCAACATGTCCCAACTACACTAGTCCCACCTGTCTGTGTTTGGTCCATATACCTCTATACCTATCCTATCCATGTACCTGTCAAACTATTTCTTAAACGCTGGGATAGTCCAAGCCTCAACTACCTCCATACCCTCACCACACTTTACATGAAAAAGTTGCCCCTCAGATTCCTAATAAATCTTCGCCCCCTCACCCTAAACCTATGTCTTCTGGTTCCCGTTTTCCCAACTCTGGGCAAAAGGCTCTCTGCATCTACCTGATCTATTTCTCTCATGATTTTGTATACCTCTACAAAGTCACCCTGCATCCTCCTGTGCTCCAAGGACTAGCCTGGTCAACCTCTCCCTATACCTCAGGCCCTCGAGTCCTGCCAACATCCTCATAAATCTTCTCTGCACCCCTTCCAGCTTGACAACATCTTTCCTATGACATGGTGCCCAAAACTGAACACAATACTCTAAATGTGGCCTCACCAACGTCTTATACAACTGCAACATAACCTCCCAACTGATATACATAATGCCCCGACTGATGAAGGCCAATGTGCCAAAAGCCTTTTTGACCACCCTATCTATCTGTGATGCCACTTTCAAGGAATTATACACCTGTATTCCTAGATCCCTCTGCTCTACAACACTCCCCAGAGCCCTACCATTCATTGAGTAGGTCCTGCCCATGTTAGTGCTCCCAAAATTCAACACCTCACATTTCTCTGCATTAAATTCTATCAACCATTTGTCAGCCCACCTGCCCAACTGATCAAGATCCTGCTGCAATTTTTGACAACCATCTTCACTATCTACAAGACCACCCACTTTTATGTCGTCTGCAAACTTGCTAATCTGGTCATGTACGTTTTCGTCCAAATCCATGATATTGTAACTTGCCCAGCACCGAACCCTGAGGCACATCACTAGTCACAGACCTCCAGTCCGAGAAGCAACCTTCCACCTCTGCTTCCTTCCATGAAGCCAATTTTCTTTCCATTAAATCCCAAGTGATCTAACCTTCCAGAGCAGCCTACCATTCACACTGAACCTTGTAAAATGCTTTGCTGATCCATGTACACTGCTCTGCCCTCATCAACCTTTTTGGTCACGTCTTCAAAAAACTCAATCAGATTTGTAAGACACGATCTCCAATGTACAAAACCATGCTGACTATTCCTAATCAACCCATCTAAATGCCTTTATATCCTATCCCTTGGAATACCTTCTAGTAATTTTCTGACTACCAATGTTAAGCTCACTGACCTCCAGTTCCCATCTTTTCCCTGCAACCATTCTTGAATAAAGCCACAACATTTGCCTCCCTTAAGTCTTCCAATATCTCACTAGCATATAATGACGACATAAAGCTCAGCGAGGGCTCCTGCAATTTCCTCTCGAGCTTCCCACAGTGTCCTCAGATATATCTGATCAGGTCAGGGAGATTTGTCTATCTTCATATACATCAGGACCTTCAGCACATCTGCGACCGTCATACTGTCTGCTCTCAAGTCCTACAGTCTTTTGTGTCGGTAAAAGCAGAGGAGAAATACTCGTTGAGGACTTTGCCCATCTCTTGTGCTTCCACACAGAGGTGACTGTTTTGATTCCTGAGATGTCCCACTTTCTCTCTCGTTACCCTTCTCCCCTTTATGTGGTTATAAAATCTCTTGGGATTATCCCTAATCCTATCTGCCAGCACAATCTCCTGTCCCCTTTTTGTCCTCCTGGTTTTCTTAGTTCTTGAAACTCCTCCAGGAATAGACTTGATCCCAGCTGCCTATACCTGTCCCATGCTTCCTTCTTACTCTTGACCAAAGCCTCAATTGTCCTCATCATCCAAGCTTCCTTACGTTTACCTGCCTTGCCCTTTACTCTAACAGGAACATGCATGTCCTGAGCTATTGTCAGCACACTTTTAAAAACATCCCACTTTCCTGACATTCATTTTCCATCATACAACCTACACCAGTCAACTTGAAACTCAAGATTGAAAAGACTAGGCTTGTATTCACTGGAGTTTAGAAGAATGAGGGGGGATCTTATAGAAACATATAACATTATAAAAGGACTGGACAAGCTAGATGCAGGAATCATGTTCCCAATGTTTGGCGAGTCCAGAACCTGGGGCCACAGTCTTAGAATAAAGGGGAGGCCAAAGTGAGAAAAAACGTTTTCACCCGGAGAGTTGTGAATTTGTGGAATTCCCTGCCACAGAGGGCAGTGGAGGCCAAATCACTGGATGGATTTAAGAGAGAGTTAGATAGAACTCTAGGGGCTAGTGGAGTCAAGGGATATGGGGAGAAGGCAGGCACGTGTTATTGATTGGGGACGATCACAATGAATGGTGGTGCTGGCTCAAAGGGTCCGATTGGCCTCCACCTGCACCTATTTTCTATGTTTCTATGTTTCTATGAGTGAATTCCTGTCCCATACCGTCAATGTTGGCCTTCCACCAATTTAGCTCTTTAACTCCTGGGCCCGTTCTGTCCCTATCCATAACTATCCTCAACAGAGGTCGCTGATTCCAAAAGGCCCATCCACAAACACTTCATCCACTTGCCCCTCCTAATTACCCAAGACTAGATCAAACGTTGCCCTCTTCCTTGTAAGCCCTCAACATATTGCCTGAGGAAACTCTCCTGAAGTTATTCTTTAAATGTGTTTTGACAATTCATATATAATTTACTCACATAGCATAAATAAAAACAATTACAAAATTATCTTTTTTTTAAAAAGAGGGATTGAAGCTTACTCTGCTTTTCTGTCAAGTGCTTTGCTAATCCTGGCCCAAATCAATTACATGGTTTAAATGTTAAAGAAACGTTGCCTTTGCCTTTGTCTCCTCAATCTTTTCATACACTTCAAACTCATTATCTGAATGAACTTCTGCCCATGAACTGATTAAATTCACAAAGATCGATCTCTAATTTATCACCCTATAATCAGATTATTGCAAGCCACTGACAGCTGCCTCATATTCCCTTTTTTCATGTAAGGTATTTTCTTGTGTAGTCAATTAAAAGTTGAAATGCTCTCCCCATATAAATAAACTAAAATGTTATGCCATAGAACATGGAACACTAGAGCTCAGAACAAGCTCTTTGGCCACAATGTCTGTGCTGACTATGTTGCCTGTTTATTGTGCACATTTGCCTGCACATATCTACCTCCCCAGCCAGTCCATGTGTCTGTCTAAATGCTACTTAAATGTTGCTTCCACCACTTCCCCTGGCAGCAAGTTCCACCCGACTACCACACTCTGTGCAAAATACCTTCCTTGCAAATTTTAATTCAGTTCAGTTTAGAGATACAGTGCAGAAGCCGTCCCTTCGGCCCGCCGAGTCTGCACCGACCAGCGATCCCTGCACCCTAACACTACCCCACACAGTCTAAGGACAATTTATATTTATACCAAGCCATTTAACCTACAAACCTGAACGTCTTTAAAGTGTGGGAGGAAACGGAAGATCTCGGAGAAAACTCACAAGGTCATGGGGAGAATGTACAAACTCCCTACAGACAGCACCCATAATCAGGATCAAACCCGGGTCTCTGGCACTGTAGGGCAGCAACTCTACCTCTGCGCCTCTGTGCCACATAAACTCCACTAAACTTTCTCCCTCTCACCTTAAAACTATGCCCTCCAGTATTTGACATTTCCACTCTGGGGAAAGACTCTGTCCATTTACCCTATGCGCCCCCCATGAGTTATATACTCCTATCAGATTGCCCCTCAGCTACCAAAGCTCTGGAGAAAACAATCCGAGTTTGTTCAACCTCCTCTACTCCAGGCAACATTGTGCTGAGGATAGACACAAAATGCTGGAGTAACTCAGCAGGACAGTCAGCATCTCTGGATAGGAATGTGCTTCCTTGACCCCATCTCCTTTGATGTCTCATTTTCACATCTTACCCTTCCTTATCTCTATGTCTCCCTCTCCCCTGACTCTCAGGCTGAAGAAGTGTCTCGACCCGAAACGTCACCCATTCCTTCTATCCAGAGATGCTGCCTGTTCTACTGAAGTTACTCCAGCATTCTGTGTCTATCTTCGGTGTAAACCAGCATCTGCAGTTCCTTCCACAACATTCAGCTGAATTTCTTTTGCACCTTTTCCAGACTCCATATCCTTCCTGTCTTGCAACAACCAGAAGTGCATATTTAACCATAGTTTTCTAAAGTGTAACACAACGTCCCAACTTTTATACTCAATGCCATACTCTAGCATCTTGTTCTGCCAATTTCAGGGAACTATGGATTTGCAGCCCAAGATTCCTCTGTGCATCGATGCTCCTAAAGGTCCTGCCATTTATTGGATGCTTTCCTTTTACATTTGACCTTTCAAAGGGCATGACCTCATATACATGTCTGGATTAAACACCATCCACCATTTTACTGCCAACATTTCTAATTGCTCTATATTCCGATGAATCCTCACCATCCACAGCCCAGCCAATTTTTGTCACCTGCAAACTCATTAATCAGCCCAGCTACATTTTCATCCAAACTATTTCAAAATATCATAAACGCCAGAGGTCCCACCATTGATCATTGTGGAGCACCACTGGTCACATACCTTCAGTCAGAATAATACCCCTGGCTTCTATGGTCATCAATTTTTAATGCTTGTATCAATAATTGATAACTAGGTGAGTTAAACTCAAATCCTGAAATAGCAAGGTGATATTTGGCATGAGTTCCCTTTGAAACTCTTTCTTGATTCTGATTTACACCTGCTATAAGGTCATGTATTTTTAATCAGCTTAGTTTAGTTTAGTTTACTTTAGTTTAGTTTAATTTAGAGATACAACTCGGAAACAGGCCCCCACCAAGTCCGCGCTGAGCAGCGATCCCCCCATGTTAACACTATCCTACACACACTAGGGACAATTTACCCGTATACCAAAGCCAACTAACCTGCACTTAACCTAACCTGTAAGTATTTGGAGTGTGGGAGGAAACCGGAGCACCCTGGAAAAACCCACGCAAGTCACGGGTACATAGTCTGTAAAGACTAGCACCCGCAGTCGGGATTGAGCCTGGGTCTCTGGCGCTGTAAGGCAGCAACTCTACTGCTGCACCACCGTGCCCGCCAAGGAGGATATTGTGAGGATATATGACTTTGCCAGACCAGTTTGACACTGGCCACGTTGCCAGGCACAACTTCTGGTGAAGTCCAGGCTTTGATTCCATGAATTTCTTCCTGACTTTATTCAAGTTCCTTGGCCGGAGAATACCGAGAGAACTAGAAGAGATATTATTTTCCTGAAACCATGCGACTTGGGGCGGCATGGTGGTGCAGCGGTAGAGTTGCTGCCTTGCAGAGCCAGAGACCCGGTTACGGGTGCTGTTTGTAGGGAATTTGCACATTCTTCCCATGACCTGCGTGGGTTTTCCCCGGGTGCTCCGATTTCCTCCCACATTCCAAAGATGTACAGGATTGTAGGTTAATTGGCTTTGGTAAAATTGTAAATTGTTCCTTGTGTGTGAAGGATAGTGTTAATGTGTGAGGATCGCTGGTCGGCGAGGACACGGGGGGGCCAAAGGGCCCATTTCTGCGCAGTATGTCTAAACTAAACTAAACTAAACTAATACTCCTGAGCCTAATCATAAGATGGTTAATCACATCATGCAGGGTGGACGTTACTTTTATAATTTCCTCCTACACTTTGCTGAAGAAAATTGGAACTACATCTTAAAAAAGGCAGTGCCAAGAGACATTTTCACTAATGTGGTCAGACTCGTTAGATAACAATGTCAGAGTGGGTACAGAGAGTTAAGGCCCTGTCCCACCAGCATGCGATTGCATGCGTCTAGCGCGACCAAACGTGGTCGCTTGAGGCGTACAGCCGCGCAGGGCCGGTCCCACTTCGAACCGCGGGGGCGCATGGAGTTGTGCGGGGCTGGTCCCGACATCGCGCGGGGCTCCAAAAATCCTGCACTGTCTGAAAAATTCCACGCATGCTGGTGGGACAGGCCCTTTAAGCTGCAGATCAGCCATAAGCCATTCGTATATTAGGGGAGCTGAATCCTGCATGGCCATATTTTTATGATGGGTAATGACTTCTGTCATTACTCCGATTGGAAATGCCTCCTTTCACCTTAGGGGAATTTCCATTGAAAGTATGGGTCGACTGGGCTTGTATTCACTGGAATTTAGAAGGATGAGTGCAGATCTTATAGAAACATATACAAATCTTAAGTGATTGGACAGCGTAGATGCAGGAAAGATATTCCCGATGTTCCTGATGTTGGGGGAGTTCAGACTCAGGGGGTCACAGTTTAAGAATAAGGGGTAGGACATTTAGGACTGAGATGAGAAAAACCTTTTCACCTACAGACTTGTGAATCTGTGGAATTCTCTGACACAGAGGACAGTGTAGGCCAATTCACTGGATGTTTTTAAGAGAGAGTTAGATAAAGCTCTTAGGGCTAATAGAATCAAAGGATATGGGGAGAAAGCAGGAATGAGGTACTGATTTTGGATGATTAGCCATGATCATATTGAATGGTGGTGCTGGCTCGAAGGGCAAATGGCCTACTCCTGCACCTATTTTCGATGTTTCTATGTTCCTATGTTTCTATTAAAAATGATATCCATTATGCCCTCCTTTTGCTTTAACATCTACAGATTCAGATGTGGGACAGTCCATGGCTCCCTGATAGAGGCATGAGAGGATTTTATGTTTGTTAATACAGTGCTTTGTAGCTGACTAAAAACGCCTTTTGAAATTGACATCCGATGGGTGGTTCCTCCATGGCCATGCAATGGTGGCCAGAAAAAGGTAATGTTCGAATTGATATAAACTTTTAAAATTATGTTGCTCTGGAATTAGAAGGAACAAAGTGAATCCTTACAGCACACTCATTGTAATCATCTTCAAACCACTCCCATCACCACCCGCCATCAACCAGCGTATTTTAGAACCATTTGCTCAATTTTCTTCAAATACTCCAAATAGGGGCAGCACTGTAGTGCAGAGGTATAGTTGCTGCCTTACAGCCCTTACAGCGCCAGAGACCCGGGTTCTATCCTAACTATGGGTGCTGTCTGTATAGAGTCTGTACGTTCTCCCCGTGACCTCGTAGGTTTTCTCCCCGTGCCCTCCGCAGTTGCAGCTACGGGCAGCCCGATGTTCAGGACCGCTCGCTGGGGTGTTGTAAGTCTGACGTCGGGGCTGCGGGACGTCCTCAGCGGCGTGGACACAGAGTCGGCCCCCTCCTACTGGAGTCGGCGGCTTCCAAAGTCTGCAGTCCGCGCCGGGTGGATACAGCTGCTGGAGACCCTCTGCAAGGCGCCCCAGGACTCCACGATGACGGTCAGCGCTTCCCGCGTTGGAAGCTCTCCGCACCAGAGCTCAACGCTTCGGAGCTCCAAACGGCGACCCGGGTAGGTATCGCCCGCTCCACGGAGACTCCAGCGCTGCGCCGCCGCTGTAGCAGCCCCGGTCCGGTTCCCGGTCCCCGTCAGGAAAGGCCGCTCTGATCCAGCTGGTAGGCCGCGAGGTGGGGGGCGAGGACGCGACTCGGAGAAATAGTCGCGTCCCCGCCCGGAAGAGACTGGGAAACGGTTTCCCCCTTACCCTGCCCCCCTCCCCCACACTCCAAAGACCTACAGGTTTGTAGGTTAATTGGCTTGTTATAAATATAAATTGTCCCTAGTGTGTGTAGGATAGTGTTAATGTGCGGGGATCGCTGGTCGGTGCGGAAGGGTCTGTTTCCGCGCTGTATCTCTAAACTAAACCTCATTCAAAACTATGTTTGAAGCCAAGCAGCTATTGTCAGATGTGTAGGAAGGAACTGCAGATACTGGTTGAAACCAAAGACAGACGCAAAAAGCAGGGGTAACTCAGTGGGTCAGACAGCAACTCTGGAGAAAAGGAATAGTTGACGTTTTGGCTCGAGACCCTTCTTCAAACTGAGAGTCAGGGGAAAGGGAAAAGAGAGATATAGACAGTGATGTAGAGATGTATAGAACAAATTAATGAAAGATATGAAGTAATGATGATAAAGGGTTACTTCAATTAGCCCATGCATTCCCTCTCACTCCATCCCTCCCCCACCCAAGTCGTACCAGCTTCAAAGTCGTCTTGTTGAGTCTCATTGTCTGTAACGCGTTTTCACCTAGAACACAGCTAACAATGGCCTGTTTCCTGTATCATCGTTACTTTTCATTCATATCTCTTGTTTCCCTTCCCCCTGACTCTCAGTCTGAAGAAGGTTCTCGACCCGAAACATCACCTATTCCTTTTGTCCAGAGATGCTGGCTGATGCGCTGAGTTACTCCAGCTTCTTGTGTCTGTCCAGCCATTGGAGGATGTTGATGGAACAAATAGTTAAAGACCCCTAAACTGCCTTGAAATGTTTCCACACCGTCAGTCCAATGTGTATGGGCACATTGATACATGGATCTCTACATCCCCGTTCCTCTACAATACAGGTGCACAACCTTTTATCCGAAATTCCAAATAACGAAAAGCTCCGAATAGCGGACATTTTTTTGGTCCTTGAAGAAAGGTCCTTGAAGACGTTCTCCGAGGGCGGCCCGCAGAGGTGACAGCGGAACCTCCGGTCGGTCCTCGAAGAAAGGGGAACTAAATCCCCATTCATAAAAGAGAAGGTGAGGGTATATTGCGCGGGAGGGTTAATAATTGACAATCTGCTGCTGCCTGCCCGCTGAGTTAAAAAATTCCCACGGTAGACTCACGATACACAGTGTATCGTGAGTCTTGCGTGGGAACTTTTTAACTCAGCGGGCAGGCAGCAGCAGATTGTCGCTCCATTCAGTTTCACCCCACCTACACCCCTCTGCTTCCCGGCCATGTGTGTGACCCCTTCCCTCCCCTCTCCAGCTCCCCGCCCATTGCACCGGCGCGGGGGCTTTGCACTGTCTTCACGTCGGCGATGCCAGCAGGTCAGTGCCAGTCACCAGAGAGGTCAGGACCAACGGGACACCGACCCCCAGGCCCACTGCAAGCACGGAGATCCCAGAGACCCACAGCCAGCAGTAGCCCAGCCCCGTTCCAACTCCAGAGGAACACGCTCCCCGTAGGGACAGAAGCTGATGGTGTGCAAGGTATGTCTTGTTCTTGGGGTTGCGGATGAGGGGGCGCAGCTCGGGCTGTGACGTCTCCGGCCACCCCCCTGTACAGGAGCTGAGACTGGGAACTGTACCGCCCTTGCAGGAGAGTGGGGTTGTTTGCAGTTGCAGAGGGAGGGGGCAAGGGCGGTGCAGTTCCCAGTCTCAGCTCCAGTCCAGGGGGGTGGCCGGAGACGTCAGGACCAACGGGACACCGACTGCAAGCACGGAGATCTCAGAGACTCACAGCCAGCAGCAACTCTAGCCCAGCCCCGCTCCAACTCCAGAGGAACCCGGGTTGCGGATGAGGGGGCACAGCTCGGGCTGTGGGCGAACTGCCACTTGTCGCTGTGGTGGCCCATCTGGGAGCGGGTTCCTGTTGGTCCTGACGTCTCCGGCCACCCCCCTGGACAGGAGCTGAGAGACGTCAGGACCACCAATAGCCGCTCCCCGATGGGCCGCTACGACGACAAGTGGCAGTTCGCCCACAGCCCGAGCTGCGCCCGCTCATCGGGACACCGACCCCCAGGCCCACTGCAAGCACGGAGATCCCAGATCAGCAACTCCAGCCCAGCCCCGCTCCAACTCCACAGGAACACGCTCCCCGTAGGGGCAGAAGCTGATGGTGTGCAAGGGACGTCTTGTTCTTGGGGTGGCGCAGCTCGGGCTGTGGGCGAACTGCCACTTGTCGCCGTAGCGGCCCATCGGGGAGCGGATTCCTCTGGAGTTGGAGGAACAGGGAGACACAGCGGCTTTTGAGAATGGTGGGCAATCACTTCCAAAGTTCTGCCCACACAGTCAGTACACCTCTCCTACACTTGTCTCCCGCATTAAGATCATCTCGCAGAGAATGATCCCAGCCTAACCCTCCCTATTCTCTCCTATTCTGCAAGAAAAAACTACATTGAAGACTCAAACTCGCGATCGAGTAACTGCCGGGATCGAGGCGCAAACTCACGACCTTGCGGATATGAGCCGAGCACTCTACCACTGAGCCAGCCGTTAAAATCTACGCTAAAAATCTTCCATTCTGAAAGCTGAAAAATTCCGAATTACGAAAAGTGTCTGGTCCCAAGGCTTTCGGATAAAAGGTTATGCACCGTATATCACACTCTGGAATACCTGTACTTCTGTTATATTGCAAGGCTATTTCACAGTAAGTTTGTATTATGTAATCACGCTGAAGTTCTGTAATCTTGCAGAATGTATACTTTAGGTTGCAGCCTTGTAATTTAAAATAGTTTCATTCTTGGTATAAAGCTATTCTCGGTTATTTTACTGGAAGTATAATGCCAGCTTTGGCATAACAGTAATGTTCTTCATTTCAATGAATAGGTTATAGATTTGATACTTCAGTGCAGTTGTGAAGGAGAGATACACTATCAGAATGTAAGTTATTGAATGAGGCATGTAACCAAACTAAAGTATGCTGTCTTGAATGGATATAAAAAACCTATTCAAATTCAAATAATGCCACTAAAATTGATGATCCAGTCACAACCATAAATGAATCATAGAGTCATAGAGTGACACAGTGTGAAAACAGGCCCTTCAGCCCAACTTGCCCAACACTGGCCAGCTACACTAGTCCCACCTGCCCGTGTTTGGCCCATATCCCTCCAAACCTGCCCTATCCATGTACCTGACTAACTGTTTCTTAGGTACACAAAAATGCTGGAGAAACTCAGCGGGTGCAGCAGCATCTATGGAGCAAAGGAAACAGGCGACGTTTCGGGCCGAAACCCTTCTTCAGACTGATGGGGGGTGGGGGGGAGAAGGAAGGAAAAAGGGAGGAGGAGGAGCCCGAAGGCGGGGGGATGGGAGGAGACAGCTCGAGGGTTAAGGAAGGGGAGGAGACAGCAAGGGCTAGCAAAACTGGGAGAATTCAACGTTCATGCCATCCGGACGCAAGCAACCCAGGCGGAATATGAGGTGCTGTTCCTCCAATTTCCGGTGTTGCTCACTCTGGCAATGGAGGAGACCCAGGACAGAGAGACTGTTTCTTAAATGTTGGGATAGTCCCAGCCTCAACTCTCTCCTCTGACAGCTTGTTCCATACACCCACCACCTTTTGTGTGAAAAGGTTACCCTCAGATTCCTATTAATACTATTGTTGTGTTGCTTATAGAATCCTGCTCCCTGAACTGATGGCAATACCAATGTGCCTTTTGGCAGTAAAATATATGGGAAACATCTGAGGTTGTGAAGCATGTTGGATAAGCAGATATAAACTTTATGGCACTAATCTATATTATTAAAAGTCTGATCTTGACCACTTCCTGTTGTCCTGTATATTGATTTTAGAAAATAAGCTGCCACTTATGGCAGTGATTTTTGGCCATCTTACTCAGAGTCCCCCCCCCCCCACCCGCTGTGCAGGACAAGAGGATTTTTCCCATCAATGAAAAATGAAAGACTTATTAGTGTTTAAAATTTTTTGAGATTCTCCCTCCTGAAGGCCACGCCACTTCCGGAGGGACTATAAAACCCGGAGGTGTTGAGTGCCTCAGTCAGTCTCTGCAAGATTGGGGAGCGAGAGGGTCACATCTCTCAGTCAAGAGAGAGTTTTATTGTCATGTGTCCCTGATAGGACAATGAAATTCTTGCTTTGCTTTAGCACACCAGAACATAGTAGGCACGAGCTGTGCCTGAGCTGTGGATAATACTGAACACATGTCTATAAACTGTGAGTGTGATTTTACTGACCTTGAGTGTCCTTAATGTGGTTTGAAAATGAAAATGAAAATGTGATTGGTTTGAAGTGAGGCACAGCAAATGGCTGTTGGTGTTGGTTGGTTTGAAGTGAAGCACTGTAAATGGCTGTTGGTGGTGGTAACTTGACAACTTCCTGTTTGCACTGTATATTGATTTTAGATAGAACGCTACCACTTACGGCTGTGATTTTTGGCCATCTTAATCAGTCCCCCTCTGCTCATCAGGTGCAGAGGATTCTTACCATCAATGAAAAATAAAAGTGTTATTAGTGTTTAAAAAAGGTTGAGAATCTCTCCCCTGTCAATCATGCCATGAAGGGCATGTTCCTTCCGGTGGGAGGGGGGAGGGATTATAAAACCTGGAAGTGTGGGTGTGGCGCAGTCTCTACAAGATGGGGTAGGGAGAGGTCACGACTCTATCTGAACAGAATCAACTGAACACACTGAATGTCTACTGAACTGTGTTTATGTGGTGTTTTGTGTGGTTTTATGGTGGGTTTTATGGTGGTTTCAGCCTGCTTGAAATGGTATGAAACTGCATTTGAATGTGGTGGCCTTGCACCCTGCATGAAATGGTATGAAACTGCACTTGAATTTGGTGGCCTTGCACCCTGCTTGAAGTGGTATGAAACTGCGCTTAAATTTGGTGGCCTTGCACCCTGCTTGAAATGGCATGAAACTGCACTTGAATTTGGTGGCCTTGCACCCTGCTTGAAGTGGCATGAAACTACATTTAAATTTGGTGGCCTTGCACCCTGCATGAAATGGTATGAAACTGCACTTGAATTTGGTGGCATTGCACCCTGCTGGACGTGGTACGAAACTGCACTTGAATTTGGTGGCCTTGCACCTTGCTTGAAATGGAATTTCAAGGAAAAGCCATGAGTCAACTGCCAGCCCACCAGCCGTGAGTGAGCTGCCAGCACATCAGGCTTGAGGGACTGAGCTACCACCACAATAATCCATTTGGCCCACAATGTCCATACTAGCCTACTGGAAACCATTCCCTTCAGACCACAACAACCATACTAATGTTCCAGAAAGCCCCTCCCCTCCTCCCCCTCCCCCCACCCCCCCCACTGGCCACCAATATTGGAATTGGTGGCGAGGTGGAATATTGCATTGTGGGACCAGCCCTCCCCTGTGAACATGGGACCCAACGGGTCCCACTTACTCTTAGTCTAGTAATTACTATATTCTTTAAATTGGATGAATGGCCTTAAAGTCTATAAAACTGAGAAGTCTTTAGTTTGCATAGAAGCAAATATTATAGTTCACAGCTATAAGGGGGGATTTTGAGCCAAGCTGTGCTCTCATATCCAGCTGTGCCAGAAATTTTGTGCATCAGAAAACAATGTTAAATAACATTAATCCATAAAGTGGAATCAGTTGTTCTGTCAATCTCTGTAAAAACAGCAAGATAGATGTAGCAGCAAGGATCTTAAAGCACAGTGCAAATCTGCAAAGAGTACCACAAGGGGAGAGCATGATAAAAGAGTGGAAGAAAACAGCTGGTTTCAATAGAAATTATGAATGGATAATCCATTGCCGTATACATTTAGGATCAGTTGTGATATATGGTTTAATGTGTCGCAGCTGATGACTGGGAATTATCAACGTTTGCACGAAAGGTTTGCATAGTGCATACTTAAGTTTTGGTCAAAGATGTATGTCTGTTGTTATGTGTTGCTATTGGCGATAGTTCAGTTAACTTTCATACTGTTAACCTCGTGATTTGAGACAACAGGTATTGTACAGACAGATTGAACAATTTCTGTGTGCAGTTTCAAGGAGTTATGCAGGTTTTGGCTCCTCTACATTGAGGTGTATATTGCAATCCAAAATAAATGCAGTTTTATAACTTTTTCTGTATCCTCTAGTAAGAGGATAGTACAAATTCCATTATGCAAACCAGTTCCCCTTCTCACACCCACCCACTCCAATTAACTTCATTTACACTTTTAGCTTTGTTTAATTTAGAGATACAGCACGGAAACAGGCCCTTCGGCCCACTGAGTCCGCGGCGACCAGCAATCCCCGCACATTAACACTATCCTACAAACACGAGGGACGATTTACACTTATACCAAGCCGATTAACCTACAAACCTGTACGTCTTTGGAGTGCGGGAGGAAACCGAAGATCTTGGGGAAAACTCACGAGATCACGGGGAGAACGTACAAACACCGCACAGACAGCAGCCATAGTCAGGATCGAAGCCGGGTCTCTGGTGCGGCAAGCGTGCAAAGGCAGAAACTGTACCGGGGCACCATCATGACCGCCCTTCACGTAAAGCAGCCAATATAATCACAGCCCAAATATACCCCAGTTTTTGCCACTTCTCTCCTTTCCCATTGGGCAAAGGAAATAAAAGGGGAGAAAGCACGAACCACTGGGTTTGTTCACAGCCTCTTCCCCACTGTTGTCAGACTTTAGAATGGACCTCTTATCCTCTCATAAGGTAAGGATATACTCCTAATCTCCCAATCTATCTCGGGGCCTTGCACTAAATACCTGCCCTTTCTCCGTAGCTGTGATAAACTGCACTCTGTGTAGGAAGGAACTGCAGATGCTGAATTAAACTGAAGATAGACACAAAAAGCTGGTGTAACTTGGCGGGACAGGCAGCATTTCTGACGTCTGAAGAAGGGTCTCAACCCGAAACGTCACCCGTTCCATCTCTCCATAATATTAATAATAATAATGGATGGGATTTATATAGCGCCTTTCTAATACTCAAGGCGCTTTACATCGCATTATTAATTCACTCCTCAGTCATACTCGGTGGTGGTGAGCTACTTCTGTAGCCACAGCTGCCCTGGGGCAGACTGACGGAAGCGTGGCTGCCAATCTGCGCCTACGGCCCCTCCGACCACCACCAAGCACTCACACACATTCACACACATTCACACACAGGCAAAGGTGGGTGAAGTGTCTTGCCCAAGGACACAATGACAGTATGCACTCCAAGCGGGATTCGAACCGGCTACCTTCCGATCGCCAGCCGAACACTTAGCCCATTGTGCCATCTGTCGTCCATAGAGGTTGCCTGTTCCGCTGAGTTACTCCAGCAGTTTGTGTTTACACTCTACACTTTGTTTTCGTGCTCCATTTTACCTGTTGTAATAGTGTGTGGTTTGATTGTACCCATGTGTAATATAATTTGCCTGCTAGGCACTCATAACAAGATTTTTCACTGTATCTCAGTGGACAGTAGTCGGGCAGTCACGGTGGTGCTGTGGTAGAGTTGCGGCCCTACAGCGATTGCAGCGCTGTAATCCCGGGTTCAATCCCGATTACGGCTGCTGTCTGTACGGAGTTTGTACGTTCTCCCCGTGACCTGCGTGGGTTTTCTCCGAGATCTTCGGTTTCCTCCCACACTCCAAAGGCGTACAGGTTTGTAGGTTAATTGGCTTGGTAAATGTAAAAATTGCCCCTAGTTTGTGTTAATGTACGGGGATCGTTGGTCGGCGTGGACCCGGTGGGCCGAAGGGCCTGTTTCCATCCTGTATCTCTAAACACTTGGCAATAAACAATTACCAATCCAAAAATGTCACCTATTCCTTATCTCCAGAGATGCTGCCTGACCTGCCGAGTTGCTCCAGCAATTTGTGTCTGTCTCTCATTAGATTTTTTAAACACTTTCCTCTTTAATGCAGCATTTAATCACATATATTAACTTCTTATTATTGCCTGAATATGCACCTATGAAGTGTACTATTAAGGTTTTTCTATTTTTAAGTGCAATGTAAATTTATAAAACTGATGGAACATTCAGTAGTGGTTTGGATGGATTTTGTTGGAATTAAGAAAGCAATGTAATTAAAAGTTTAAATGCACATATTTTTAAATGTGTAATTTTAGGAATATAATGATATAAATAAATACCAACAAATATTTTGCTGCGATATATTTGCCAGTGCAATTTGGATAATTATTGATGTGCAGTTGATAAAAACATCTGGATAATTGAGATTTATAGTATTTTCTGTTATGCTTTTACCTGTTGAGTGACCTTAAAACATCTGTTAAATTTGAACAAAAAAGGAGCTTTGCCAAATAAGGTCGTTAACTTTGAGGTTCCTATGGCTTTTAACCTAATTTAGCTTAATCCATCCCTATTTAGAAACATAGAAACATAGAAAATAGGTGCAGGAGGAGGCCATTCGGCCCTTCGAGCCAGCATCACCATTCATTGTGATCATGGCTGATCGCCCCCTATCAATAACCCGTGCCTGCCTTCTCCCCATATCCCTTGACTCCACTAGCCCCTAGAGCTCTATCTAACTCTCTCTTAAATCCATCCGGTGACTTGGCCTCCACTGCCCTCTGTGGCAGGGAATTCCATAAATTCACAACTCACTGGGTGAAAAAGTTTTTCTCACCTCATTTCTGATTGTGAACATTATTCCTGTCAATTTTAAGAATGGGGCTTATTTTAATTCCAAATATGAGATGAGCTTTCTAAGTTGAACAATTTTTACACATCCATGGCACGTGAACCCTATTCTTATGGAACTAATCAGCATCCGTTCTCTGTTGACTGCTTAGAATCAGAATCATGCTCAATCTAAGATTAAAAAGACATTGTCTTATTTAATAGATCCATGGACATTATAGGGAATGTTACCAGGGTTAATTTGGATTATGTGTAGGAAGAAACTGCAGATGCTGCTTTAAACTGAAGATAGACAAAAAAGCTGGAGTAACTCAGCGGGACAGGCAGCATCTCTAGAGAGAATGAATGGATGATGTTTCGGGTCGAGACCCATCTTCAGACTTAATTTGGATTAGTTAGTTAGCATAATACAGGCCAAGAATAAGCATTATGCCAGAGGTATAGCTAATCAGCAGAAGTTATATTGACACCTTAATATCACTGGCTTACAGAATTGTTAATGGTGTAGGGGCATGAAATATCTTGGCATTCACGTGTATTCAATGAAACTCGGGTTCTGTATTTTTTTAATGCAATGTTTATAAATACAGCATGGAAACAGGCCTTTCGGCCCACCGAGTCTGCACAGACCAGCGATCCCCGCACACTAACACTATCCTACACACATGAGGGACGATTTACATTTATACCAAGCCAATTAATCTACAAACCTGTACATCTTTGGAGTGTGGGAGGAAACCGAAGATCTCGGAGAAAACTCACGCAGATCACGGGGAGAACGTACAAACTCTGTACAGACAGCACCCGTAGTCAGGATCGACTCCGGGTCTCTTGCGCAGTAAGGCAGCAACTCTACCGCTGCACCACCGTGCTGCGCTATGGTTGAAGAGGGTTAAATAAATTAGTTTTTGTTTCTCGTTAACATAATAAAGAGATTTATTCATTGAAAAAATGATAGCAACAATGAAAGTAATTGAAATTTACAATAATCTTGAAAGAATTGTTTACCTGTCTCCCAGCAGGTGACATTTCACATTTATTTTATTGTTCGGAGATCCATGGAAGCTCACACCACCATTTGGCGGAGCCCTGTAACTCCCATCCAGTGGTGGCTCCAGGACAACAGGTCTTTAAGGTATCATGAAGACTACATTTTTAAGGATTTTGATACTGGAAGGATACAAGATGGCGCCACAAAACGTGGAATCTCTTACATACTGTCTCAGTGTCATCTACTATTCTTACATACCTGTAAAGTATGTGGAGGAATGAACTGTAGATGCTGGTTTAAACCGAAGATAGACACAAAATGCTCAAATAACTCAGCGGGTCAGACTGAGTTTGGAGAGAAGGAATGGGTGGTGTTTCGGGTTGAAACACTTCTATGGTTGTAAGATTTTTTCTGAATTGTATGCAAAAAAGGAATTTCACTGCACCAGGGTACTTATGGTAACAATATGGTACCATTGAAGCACTGGACCATGCTGAACTCCACGAGGAGGGCCTCAGTGAAGCATACTGTAGGTGGAAGGGTGAGGAGATTGCCACCAGCTTACGCACAGGGCAGAGCGGGAGATGGGAGTTCTATGGGGAATTGTAATGTCCTAGCCTCCGCGCTGGCATTTGAATGGAAGTTTCCAGCCTTGATCATTACTTTCCATCTGAGGCTGTTGACACAAATTCCTCTCAGCATCCATGTGCCATTTGTAGCTCTGTTGCCAATGGCCTAAGCTTTTTGCTTCATACACTGACAGTATACCATTTAACATAAATCAGGTTCCCTTTGGCATTTTAATCAGAGAACCTTGGCCAATTAGTTTTCCAAAGTAGATGAAAAGCAGATTAAACCGTGTGAAATTTTGCCTTGAGACCGAAAGTAACTAAGCAAACTCTTTAGGATGTTAATCTAACATTGTCATCTACATTATTCAATGCAAACCAGTTGATCTGGATAAATTAGATTTTCTTGCTCCCAACAGGACTGAATTGTAATGTTCCATAACATTTTTGATCATTTCCCTTGTAGCATTTAAACTCATTCTGAGCCATTTATTTGCCTTGCTCCATTACACAATAATTAACATGACATTAAATCAATTTCAGTTAGAGCCTATTCCAATATATCTACTCTTCTGTGGAGGGAAATCATTTTAACCTCTGGTGTTTAAAGGTTATTAATTTTGTATTCTGATTTACTGGTTTGCCCGCATACACCATACATATCCTGCAACACTGCGAAACTACGGATAAGTGATGTTTTCTTTTGAACTGTGTTAAAATAATGTTAATCCAATTACTTCTTGTTTCTAATATGTATATATATACACACACACGCACACACACACACACACACACACACACACACACACACACACACACACACACACACACACACACACACACACACACACACACACACACACACACACACACACACACACACACACACGCACATAAATACTCCTTATATATATATATATATATGTATTGCACCTCCTCCAACCCCATCTACTGTATTCGCTGTTACAGGTATGGACCAAGTGCTGGCTCAGCGATTGTTTCGCTGAGCACCTCCACTCAGCACTGCCCGAACCTACCGGATCAACCCAGTTGCTCAGTATCTTAACTCCCCCTCCCATTCCCACATTGATCAGTCCTGGGCCTCCTCCACTGTCTGAGTGAGGTCCAGCACAAATTGGAGGAACAGCACCACATATTTCTCTTGGGCAGCTTACACCCCAGTAGTATGACCATTGACTTCTCTAACTTCAAGTAAGCCTTGCTTTCCCTCTCTCTCCATCCCCTCCCCCTTCCCAGTTCTCCGACCAGTCTGACTGTCTCCGACTACATTTTATCTCTGTTTGCTTTGTTGTTACATTCTCCCAACTAACAATGATCTATTCTTCATTGTCCGTGACCTCCATCCCCTTTACCCTGTTTTCACACATTCACACTTCTTTATCTATCTATCTATCCCCCTCCCCCCTGACATCAGTCTGAAGAAGGGCTTCAACCCGAAACGTCACCCATTCCTTCTCTCCAGAGATCCTGCCTGTCCCGCTGAGTTACTCCAGCATTTTGTGTCTATCTTATTATAGTAATATATATATGATTTGCCTCGGGATTAAACAGTCTTACATAGGCTTCAAGAGGTCCGATGAGATTCTATTATTAGAAAAAAGAGCATTTATGTTTGGGCAGTTCGAAGAAAATTCTAAGCTTTGTCAATGAACAAAAATGTGGCATTGTTCCTGTACTTTGAAGAATTACTCACAGACACTTTCAATAAATATCTGTGCAGAACTGCAGCTGCACCTGGTTTAGCGTGTGAAATATATATGTTCTCTTGGCTGCTTGTAAATGTTACAGGCCAAAAGGTATCAGAAATTAGAGTTCTGCTGAGCTGCAATGGACATTTAAAAAATGAGCCTTGATGTGCTTTGCTGCTAATGTATGCTCTACTCTGTAGTTTAGATGATTAACAGCAGCAAATCAAATGTGTTGATCTGGTCCTTTTCACTGATTTCCACTCCTACAGAGGAGACTCTGTGTTAGTTACTTTATCCGGTATCTCATCTACCTCTAACAGTGGTAGGGGCAAATTGAAAACAAAAACGCCAATTGTGTTCCTCTTACTACTTTCATAGAAACATAGAAACATAGAAAATAGGTGCAGGAGGAGGCCATTCGGCCCTTCGAGACAGCACCGCCATTCATTATGATCATGGCTAATCATCCCCTATCAATAACCCGTGCCTGCCTTCTCCCCATATCGCGTGACTCCACTAGCCCCAAGAGCTCTATCTAACGCTCTCTTAAATCCATCCAGTGACTTGGCCTCCACTGCCCTCTGTGGCAGGGAATTCCATAAATTCACAACTCTCTGGGTGAAAAACCTCCCCTTTATTCTAAGACTGTGGCCCCTGGTTCTGGACTCGGCCAACATTGGGAACATTTTTCCTGCATCTAGCTTGTCCAGTCCTTTTATAATTTTATATGTTTCTATAACAACTCCCCTCATCCTTCTAAAATCCAGTGAATAAAAGCCTAGTCTTTTCAATCTTTCCTCATATGACAGTCCCGCCATCCCAGGGATCATGTCGTGAACCTTGAAATTGCTTCAATCACGAGGATGTCCTTCCTCAAATTAGGAGACCAAAACTGTACACAATACTCCAGATGTGGTCTCACCAGAGCCCTATACAACTGCAGAAGAACCTCTTTACTCCTATACTGAAATCCTCTTGTTATGAAGGCCAACATTCCATTAGCTTTCTTCACTGCCTGCTGTACCTGCACGCCAACTTTCAATGACCGGTGTACAAGGACACCCAGGTCTCGCTGTACCTCCCCCTTACCTAACCTAACCCCATTGAGATAATAATCTGCCCCCTTGTTTTTGCCACCAAAGTGGATAACCTCACATTTATCTATATTATACTGCATCTGCCATGCATCTGCCCACTCACTCAACCTGTCCAGGTCACCCTGCAATCTCCTATCATCCTCTTCACAGTTCACACTGCCACCCAGCTTTGTGTCATCCGCAAACTAGCTAGTATTGCTCCTAATTCCCTCTTCCAAATCATTAATATATATGGTAAATAGTTTCGGCCCCAACACCGAGCCTTGCGGCACTCCACTCGCCACTGCCTGTCATTCTGAAAAGGACCCGTTCACTCCTACTCTTTGCTTCCGGTCTGCCAACCAATTTTCTATCCATGTCAACACCCTACCCCGAATACCATGTGCTCTAATTTTAGTCTCCCGTGCGGGACCTTATCAAAGGCTTTCTGAAAGTCTAGATACACTACATCCACTGGCACCCCTTCATCCATTTTACTTGTCACATGCTCAAAAAATTCCAGAAGATTAGTCAAGCATGATTTCCCTTTCATAAATCAATGTTGACTTGGACTGATCATTTTACTGCTATCCAAATGCCCCATCATTACCTCTTAAATAATTGACTCCAGCATCTTTCCCACTACCGAAGTCAGGCTAACTGGTCTGTAATTCCCCGTGTTCTCTCTCGCTCCTTTCTTGAAAAGTGGGATAACATTAGCTATCCTCCAATCCACAGGAACTGATCCTGAATCTATTGAACATTGGAAAATGATCACCAATGCGTCCACTATGTCTAGAGCCACCTCCCTGAGGACCCTGGGATGCAAACCATCAGGTCCAGAGGATTTATCATCCTTCAGTCCCATTAGCCTACCCAATACTATTTCTCGCCTAATAAAAATTTCTTTCAGTTCCTCTACCCCCTTAGATCCTCTGTCCTCCAGTATTTCTGGGAGATAGTTTGTGTCTTCCTTAGTGGAGACAGATCCGAAGTACCTATTCAACTCTTCTGCCATTTCCTTTTTGCCTATAATAATTTCACCCGTGTCTGCCTTCAAGGGACCCACATTTGACTTTGCTACTCTCTTCCCCTTAACATATCTAAAGAAGCTTTACTGTCCCTCTTTATATTCCTGGCCAGCTTCCCCTCGTACTTCATCTTTTCAGCCCGTATTGCCTGTTTTGTTTCCTTCTGTTGTCCTATGAAAGTTTCCGAATCCTCTGGCTTCCGGCTACTCTTTGCTGTGTTATACATCTTTTCTTTTTGTTTTATTCTATCCCTAACGTCTCTTGTCAGCCACGGTTGCCTCCTACACCCCTTAGAATCTTTCTTCCTTTTTGGAATGAAATGATCCTGCGTCTTCCGGATTATGCCCATTATTCTCATTCGTCCAAATTACCTTCATTGTGGATGTTGTTTTTCTTTATGTGTTACTGTAAATCTACAGTGCTTAATCACCATATTCTGCACTTTGGTATTTTTTTCCCTTTATGCTATCTATTGTACTTGTGTATAGGGGATGGTGGCACAACGGTAGTGTTGCTGCCTTGCAGTGAATGCAGCGCCGGAGACCCGGGTTCGATCCTGACTACAGGTGCTGTCTGTGCGGAGTTTATACATTCTCCCCGTGACTTGCGTGGGTTTTCTCCAAGATCTTCAGTTTCCTCCCACACTCTAAAGATGTACAGGTTTGTAGGCTAATTGGCTTGGTAAATGTAAAAATTGTCCCTAGTGAGTGAGAAAAAACGTTTTCACCCAGAGAGTTGTGAATTTGTGGAATTCCCTGCCACAGATGGCAGTGGAGGCCAAATCACTGGATGGATTTAAGAGAGAGTTAAGAGAGAGCTCTAGGGGCTAGTTGAATCAAGGGATATGGGAAGAAGGCAGGCACTGGTTATTGTTTGGGTATGATCAGCCATGATCACAATGAATGGTGGTGCTGGCTCGAAGGGCCGAATGGCCTCCTCCTGCATCTATTTTCTATGTTTCTATGTTTCTATGGGTGTAGGATTGTGTTAATGTGTGGGGATCGCTGGTCGGCGCAGACCCGGCGGGCTGAAGAGCCTGTTTCCGCGCTGTATCTCTAAACTAAACCAAGAGAAAAGTACACATGACAATAATAAACCAAACCAAGCCAATATCTTTACTGTTAGTCAGATGCATTCTGCTAAATGTAAATTGCTAAGCTTATTGGATTTGAGTTGCAACTTCCTGCCTGTTATAAATAAGATTTTAAAGTATGAACTGAGAAAACGTGATCCTATTTGTTGATGTTGTTCTTCATTTTCTACATGGAGAGACATACATGAAAATCAAACCTTACATGAAGCTGTTTAACATGTGGAACAAGATGAACATCATCATCAATTCTAGTCAGTTTATCTAATTCTCTCGAAACAGGAACTTGTGTCTGAAAGCTTTCAAATAAGCTAAAGTTAGTGCTTGTGAGATTCTTCAGAGAATCAAATCCATTTAATCATTGGACATGAAAACCATTCTGTAAAACACTTAGCCGGGAAAATCGAACACAATTATTGCCTGGAACAAAGCTTCACGTCTCAGATATTATTTTCAGTTTCAAGTTTGATTGCAGGAAGTAAAATGTAGCAGAGTGAATCTACCACATGAATCCCATGGAAGAACACAATGCTGAGTGATCCATTACAATGCCAGCATAAACCAGTAGAGACCAACAAAAAAATCACTGAGGAATCACGGGCTTCACGACTCCTCTTAAGAGGGTACATGCTGACAAGTTGTCCCTTGGTAACTGTTTTGGACCTGAGCCATGGTAAATGTACTGGAGTGAGCTGTTGTAAATGCTGGTGCAGACAGTGAAGAGATGCATTTTAGCTCCTGGACAAATCACTCCAGCCATTTCAAGCTGGATCAAAACTAATCAAGAATCAATTTTTGACAGTTTCTTGTAGCTGAATGGCTGTGCCAACGACCGAGTTACTGAATAAATGAGAACAGCAAGGAAACATAACATAGATAAAATGTGTAGGAAGGAACTGCAGATGGTGGATTAAACCGAATATGGACACAAAAAGCTGGAGTAACTCAGCGGGATCTCCGATGCTGCCTGCCTCACTGAGTTACTCCAGCTTTTTGTGTCTATCTTTAGTATAGATAATAGTAGATGTGAGGGTTGGGATTAATTTGGAACACAGCGAAAGAGGATCAAGAAAATAATAAAGAACTACAGATGCTGGTTTAAACCAAAGATAGAGACAAAATGCTGAAGTAACTCAGTGGGACAGGCAGCATCTCTGCAGAGATGGAATGGATGACGTTCTGGGTCGAGAAGTGTCCCAACCTGAAACATTACTTTGTGTTTGTGTAAATTATTTTTTTCAACCAAGGTGCTGATATTTTTCATGTGCGTCTGCAGTTCACAATAATATGTGGTACAAGAAGACAAGAGAGAATGTTTTTTTCTTGGCAGCCTTTAACAGTGACAGGTGGATTAGCAGGAGAGTGAGCAGGACAGATCCCGATAGCAACACAATGAGTGAGGATTAAATAGGAAGCAGTGCTTCCATCAGATGGTCCGTCAGTCGGCCGTACTCTCTGGCACAGCTCCAAATTGCACATTTTGAAGCAACGCATAGCTTTTAACATTCTACCATGAACAGAATTGCTGTTCCATTCCTGGGAAATAGTTCTTAAAATGATGGGAAAAGAAACATCAGGTTCGCTTTCTTTTTCTTGTGACATGGAGAGGGATTCATTCAGCCCACCACACCGTGCTAGCTTGGAGAACATTTCTCTGTTCCACCTACTCATTTAACCACAACCTGGTCTCAATCTCATGCTCGTCAGCTCGGGCGACACGGTGGCGCAGCGGTAGAGTCGCTGCCTTGCAGCGCTTGCAGCACTGGAGACCCGGGTTCGACTCCGACTAAAGAAGTGGGGCTTGTTGGTTAATTGGCTTGGTATAAGTGTAAAATTTCCTAGTGTGCGTAGGATAGTGTTAGTATGCAGGGTTTGCTGGTTGGTGTAGTCTCGGTGGGCTGAAGGGCCTGTCTCTCACATTGTATCTATTAACTAAACTAAACAAAACTCCACCTGATTCTCCAGCCACCACTTGCTAGAGTAGCCGATTAACATACCAACCAGCACCTCCTTGGAATGGAGGAGGAAACAGAGGAAACTGAGGAAATTCCAAGTGGTCACCTGGAAAACATGTAAACTCAAGACAGGATAGTGAGCACCAACAGTAGTCTACCCCCTGCACTGACCTGATGGATAGAGGATGTGGGTAGAATTGCAGAATGGAATATACATAGAAACATAGAAACATAGAAAATAGGTGCAGGAGTAGGCCATTCGGCCCTTCGAGCCTGCACCGCCAGTCAATATGATCATGGCTGATCATCCAACTCAGTATCCCGTACCTGCCTTCTCTCCATACCCTCTGATCCCCTTAGCCACAAGGGCCACATCTAACTCCCTCTTAAATATAGCCAATGAACTGGCCTCGACTACCCTCTGTGGCAGGGAGTTCCAGAGATTCACCACTCTCTGTGTGAAAAAAGTTCTTCTCATCTCGGTTTTAAAGGATTTCCCCCTTATCCTTAAGCTGTGACCCCTTGTCCTGGACTTCCCCAACATCGGGAGCAATCTTCCTGCATCTAGCCTGTCCAACCCCTTAAGAATTTTGTAAGTTTCTATAAGATCCCCTCTCAATCTCCTAAATTCTAGAGAGTATAAACCAAGTCTATCCAGTCTTTCTTCATAAGACAGTCCTGACATCCCAGGAATCAGTCTGGTGAACCTTCTCTGCGCTCCCTCTATGGCAATAATGTCCTTCCTCAGATTTGGAGACCAAAACTGTACGCAATACTCCAGGTGTGGTCTCACCAAGACCCTGTACAACTGCAGTAGAACCTCCCTGCTCCTATACTCAAATCCTTTTGCTATGAAAGCTAACATACCATTCGCTTTCTTCACTGCCTGCTGCACCTGCATGCCCACTTTCAATGACTGGTGTACATGAGGGCTCTAACAATTAAAGAACATTGGTAGCCATGTCTAGAGGAAAAGGAAGTAATTGCAAAGGCATCTGTGTGGAACTCTTCATTAGAGTGTATGTGATGGAGACAGGTGGACAGGGGCAATGAAATGGAGTACTTGCAAGATGCAAGGTGGAAGGAGTCTTGAAAAGGAATAGACAGATGACGTTTCGGATTGGGACCCTTCTTCAGACTACTGACAGTGATTTTGAGGAATATAAACGTAGCAGGAGCGCACTTAAACAGGAAAACTAAATTGGGCCATGTAATATATACAGTATATATACTTTTAGCCTCCTTGATTCTCTGTTTAAATGCTGTCCTACACATATATATATATATACTAGACTAAGTGGGACCAGTTGGGTCCCAGTCACACGGGAGCCCCGGTCCCCCAACGCAACCCATTCCCCAACGCAATATTCCACCACTCACCCATAGCCCCCAGGGGCTCATTTCCCCCCCCTCCCCCTCCTCTTCGTGGGAGGGGAGGGAAGTGGGGTGTGTGGAGGGCGGGGGTTTGGGGTGGGAGGGGAAAAGGGGTGTGTGTGGATGCGGAGGTGTAGGAGGGGGAGAGAGGGTGGTGTGGTGGGAGGGGGGTTGTGGGGGTGTGGGGTGGGGGGTCGGTGTGTATGTGGGTTGGGATGGGTGTGTGAGGGGGGGGAGGAGGGATGTGGGAGAGGGGGGATGCGTGTGTGTGTGTGTAGGGGGGGGGTTGTGGGGTGGGGAGGGGTGCGCAGGCAGAGGGGTTGTGGGGGGTAGGGGTGTGTGGGAGAGGGGGGTTTTGTGGGGTTGGAAGGGGGTTTGTGGAGGCAGGGTGTTGTGGAGGCCGGAGGGGGAATGTGGGTCGGGGGGGGGGGACATTATAATAAGTCCAAGCACAGAATCACAAGCCCAAGAACAGGCCACAACCAAAATCAGTAGTCTGAAGAAGGGTCCCAATCCGAAACGTCATCTGTCTATTCCTTTTCCAGGTGCTGCCTGACCTGCTGAGTAATGGGCCTGTCCCACTCAGGCATTTTTTTAGGCGACTACAGGCGACTAGGCTGTTGCCACATGGTCGCCGGGTGTCGCCTGTATGGTCGTGAGTCGTCTCCTCTGTCACCCAAAGGATCGCAGCATCTTCCTGGTCGCTGCTGGATTTTCAACATGTTGAAAATATTTCGGAGACAGTCGGCAACAGTGGGTTTGACGACAATGAGCGGAACTTGACTTCCCCTGACGTAGGTGCTGTCGTCGTTGTTGCCAGGTTAACGTAGGTTGTCACCAGGTGACGGAGGTGGTCCCTGGTGCTGACTTTGTTTTCTTGTTAAAGTAATTATTCTATTTCAAATTTTATGTCAAAGGGGGGTCCAGTCACAGCTGGGGATGGGGAGGCTTCCGGTGGGGACCAGTGGGAGCATTCTGTAGCCAGGGGAGGGGGACGGCTTCAGGCAGGGGCCGGTGGGGGGGGGAGTGCTGCCGTGGCCTGCCATTGGGGGGGGGTTGCGAGGGGAGGGGGATGGGGGTGTCTGGGCGGGGAGGTTGTGTCCCGTCAGCGCCCGGCTCCACCAGCACCTGGCCCCACCAGAGCCCGGCTACCTCACTCCTCACTTCCCCAGGATCTCGAGGTTGCAGCAGTCGGCATCGCAGTCGGCCAGGCTTCACACACCGGGCCTTCTCTGCACACCGGGCCGGCTTTGGGGCGGATGGCTTCTGGGTTCACTCACGGCTTCTGGACTCACTCACTCACTCACGGATTCTGGACTCACTCACTCACTCACCCCCGACTTCTGGACGCACTCACGGCTTCTGGACTCAGCCCGGCCTATTCTCCTCGCCCCGGTGATTGAATCGGGTGCCAGAAGGGCCGCCGCCGGAACGCCGCCATAGCCCTGAAGTCAGGCCGCCACCGGAACACCGCCTCAGCCCCAAAGTCGGCCAGCTTCGCGTTGGTAAGTCCTGGCTCTTGCCTCCGGAGCCTGGAGGTTGGTCCCAGTTGGAGGCCGCCAGCTCTGCCATTAGGTCTCAGCGCAGACGGAGACGGAGATGGGGAATACGGCAAGAAAAGGTCGCATCCCCCCCAAGGGAACAGACTAAAAACAAGTTTCTCCCACACCCCCCCCCACACATACACTACCAAAATAAACTGAAATAAACTAAAGCAACAGGACAAAAGAAAACAAAAACAGAAAAGACAAACGGACTTCAGGCGAGCCGCAGCTGCATGGCAGCGCCGCCACTTCCAGATCAAAGACTCTTCAGTAAGCAGTTAATCTATCTATCTATCTATCTATCTATCTATCTATCTATCTATCTATCTATCTATCTATCTATCTATCTATCTATCTATCTATCTATCTATCTATCTATCTATCTATCTATCTATCTATCTATCTATCCTTAACTAAAACTCTCATCTTATCCTCTTCCGGTTTGCGTTGTTTTCAAATTTGCGCAAAAATGGTACTGGATAACGCTACGATTTTTCACCACCTTACTCACCATTCTCCTGTGCTCCAAGCGCATCAACTTTTGTTCCGATCGGTGGAATATTACATAAGTATGAAGGTTACAGTACGGGACTTACCATCACCCGGTAGGTAGGTCCCAACATCGGAAGCCTGGATCGCCTCTACGCAGAGGGAGAACAAGGAGGGAAGAGACAGGACTTTAAGACTTTTGCCTTCCATCACAGTGAGGAGGTGCATGGTAGACTCACTGTGGTGGATGTTAAATCTGTGTTTATTGTGTGTTTTGTTATTTTATTCTATGTTATGACTGCAAGGCACGAAATTTCGTTCAGACTGAAAAGTCTGAATGACAATAAAGGATACTTTACTTTACTTTTATAACAATTGTTTTGCATGATCTTGGCAATTTTATTTGATTCTTTTAAATGTAATTTACCAGTTACAGATACTTCTATATCAAAAATATTGAATTTATTTAGTACTCTGTATCATCATTGGAGCATCACATAATTTTTCATAAATGCCATAAATGTGTAGTTGGGACATTGTTGGGTTTGTTGGGCCGAAGGGCCTGTTTCCACACTGTATCACTCTATGACTATAACTCTGAAAACAAAAGAACAACCTTATACTCAATAGTATCTTCAAATCTTTAACTAATGCAGCAACAATTCAGTATGGCACCTCATTAAAAAGTCGACAAGATTCCCTACCCAGCACTCTGCTGGTGTTACTCTATCGTGCCAGCCTGCTTCATATCACCACATTCGTGAAAGGAAGTAAAGTTCATTATTATCTGCCTCAGAAATGAGTAGCATATTGAATTTTACCAAAGTAATTGACTGTGAATCCTAACAACAATGAACATGCAGTCAAAAAATTGGTCAGACACATGAAGGGTGAATGAAAACCTGTTGGGCGTGGGAGGAGATGACATTTTGCTTTTAAGAGTTGAAATTAAACCCAGTTTCAATATGCCCATTTCTGGTCCTTACTCATGTGGACTTGAATACTGATCAGGAACAAGTTCAGATAATTCCCAAATGGAAGGAGACAAGTTATAACTATGGTGATGCAGCAGTAGAATTGCTGTCTTACAGCGCTTACAGTGCCAGAGACCCTGGTTCGATCCCGACTACAGTTGCTGTCTGCACGGAGTTTGTATGTTCTCCTTGTAACCTGTGTGGGTTTTCTCCGAGATCTTCGGTTTCCTCCCACACTCCAACGACGTACAGGTCTGTAGGTTAATTGGCTTGGTATAGATGTTACATGTCCCGAGTGTAGGGTAGTGTTAATGTGCTGGTCGGCATGTACTCATTGGGTCGAAGGGCCTGTTCCCGCGCTGTATCTCTAAACAAAACTTAACTAAACAAAACTAATTTTATTAATTCCCTCAAAAGACACAAATGTAATAATTTTTAATTGTTTATAATTCCAATTTTACTTCAACAGCAATGTTTCCCCGAGGCTCCAGAAACTGACCAGGAAGTGGAGACAAGCTCAAGGTGAGAATTCAAACTTGTCAAAATCATGCTCGAGTAGAGGCTCACATCTTGCTGCTGCTGCTGCTTCAGATCCCTGCGGCAACTGACTGGGAGAGAGGACATTGACATCGGGCCTCCGTAGAGGCAATTGCGGTGGCCTCAATAGGCCTGACTTTGGGGTGAACATGGGGTGGGGACTGGACATTGTGCCTTCCTCCACAGTGCTACCCACTGTGGGGGGATGATTTTTTTTTGTCTAATTGTAGTCCTGTAGGTCTGTGTCCAAGATGGCTGCCGTGAAGAGAGAGTGGACGCTGGCGCGCTTTGGCTGCCGCTGCTCTCTTTTCACACTGTGTTTTTGATTTTCTGTTTTTGGATTGAATTCTGTTTTTAATTTGTGTCTCTGTGATGTCTTTTTTTACCTGTTCTATTCCGATTATATGTTTTTATTCCGATTACTATGTAAGGTGTCCTTGAGATGTCTGAAAGGCGCCCATTAAATAAAATGTATTATTATTATTATTATTATTATTGAGTATTTTAAATTGACATTTGAAACTCTCATCTCTGGTTGCGAGGCATCTGAAATTTATTTTACAGTGCGACAGAAAAGGAAGGCTATCACCATCCACAATAAAAAAGAAAGATATGATGTGAGGAATTCAAGGGTACAGATTGAAGAAGGGTCTCGACTCAAAACATTGTCCAATCCATCTATTCGGAGATGCTGCTTGTTCCGCTGAGTTGATCCAGCATTTTGTGTCTATCTTCGGTGTAAACCAGCATCTGCTGTTCCTTCCTACACATCAAGAATGGAAGTGATGTGCAATATAGCAGAGAGGGATATAGCTGGAGAACGATAAGATGACTCATCATAGATAATAAATGGACACATATTGCCAGCATAATCACTCACTCATTCACTGCCCTTCATCTTAATTGTATCGCAAAGGCTTAGTATAAGTTTAAAATTAAACTGGATAATCCATTCTCATCACAATCACTAGCTAAACCATCATCATCACTCACCACTTTTGCTCCAAATGTTTCTTTATCCATGAATGTTTAACAATCTAATAGTCCCCTTATCAACCACTACCATTCACCATGAAAAGGATGAAATGAAATGGAAGAAAAAGCAAAGTTGGCCCTCAAGGCACAAGCATGAGTTACTGTAGATGTAGATACACAGTTAATGCAACGGTGTGACAAATACAAAATGCTATATCTTCATTAGGTTCCATTTGCTTCTACTGTTGCTTCTTGATGCTTCACTGATGGATTTGGAGTGGCTCCAGGGGAAACAAATCTTCACATCCATATGTTCAAGAAGGAACTGCAGATTCAAGATTCAAGATTTAAGTGAGTTTATTGTCAAGTGTCCCTGATAGGACAATGAAATTCTTGCTTTGCTTCAGCACAACAGAACATAGTAGGCAATTACTACAGAACAGATCAGTGTGTCCATGTACCATTATATACCAGATGCTGGAAAATCGAAGGTAGACAAAAGTGCTGGTGAAACTCAGCAGGTGAGGCAGCATCTATGGTTCAAGAAGGAACTTCAGATGCTGGAAAATCGAAGGTAGACAAAAGTGCTGGAGAGACTAGGCGGGTGAGGCAGCATCTATGGGTTTCGGTATCTGAAGAAGGGTTTGGGCCCGATACGTTGCCTATTTCCTTCGCTCCATTGATGCTGCCTCACCCGCTGAGTTTCTCCAGCACTTTTGTCTATCTTCACATCATATCCTGACTCTGGCTTTGACTTTGTTACTTGGTTTTGGAGACTGTGAAGTCTCTTTCATTCATTGTTCTATATCTCTCTACATCATTGTATATATCTCTCGTTTCCCTTTCCTATGACTTTCAGTCTGAAGAAGGGTCTCGACCCGAAACTCCTTCTATCCAGTAATTCTGCCTGTGTTACTCCAGCTTTTTTTGTCTACCCTCTGAAATTAAGATGGGCAGAATGTGTTGGTGTAACTCAGTGGGTCAGGCTCAATTGAAATCCTTCTTCAGTCTCGACCCGAAACATCACCCATTCTTTTTCTCCAGAGATGCTGCCTGGCCCGCTGAATTACTCCAGCACTTTTTGTTTATTTTCGGTATAAACCAGTATCTGTACTTCCTTTCTACACATTCCCTAATAAACTAAAATGGTCATCTTTGTGTGGAGCCACAGGAGATAGGCAAGGTTATGAATGAATATTTCTCCTGTATAGAAAGACATGAAGACCAAAGACATGGGAATATTAATGTGGTTGTCTTGAGGACAGTCTGAAATTTTATTTGAGGTAGTGATTCCTATCCAAGGATATTATCCCACTTTTTAAGAAAGGCGGGAGAGAGAAAACAGGGAATTATAGACGTTAGACTGACATCGGTGGTGGGGAAGATGCTGGACTCAATTATAAAAGATGAAATAACCGAACATTTGGAAAGCAGTAACATGATCTGTCCGAGTCAGCATGGATTTACGAAGGGGAAATCATGCTTGACTAATCTTCTGGGATTGTAACTAGGAAAATGGACATGGGAGAGCCAGTGGATGTAGTGTACCTGGACTTTCAGAAAGCATTTGATAAGATCCCACATAGGAGATTAGAGGGCAAAATTAGGGCACATAGTATTGGGGGTAGTGCTGACATGGATAGAACATTGATTGGCAGACAGGAAACAAAGAGTAGGGATTAATGGGTCCCTTTCAGAATTGCAGGTAGTGACTAGTGGGTACCGCAAGACTCGGTGCTGGAACCGCAGCTATTTACAATATAGATCAATGATTTGGATGAAGGAATTACAAGTAATATTAGCAAATTTGCAGATGACACAAAGGTGGGTGGCAGTGTGAACTGTGAGGAGGATGCTGTGAAATGCAGGGTGACTTGGACAGGTTGGGTGAGTGGGCAGATGCAATGCAGATGAAATTTAATGTGGATAAATGTGAGGTTATCCACTTTGGTAGCAAAAACAGGAAGGAAGATTATTATCTAAATGATGACAAGATGGGAAAAGGATAAGTACCACAGGATCTGGGGGTCCTTGTACATCAGTCTATGAAAGTAAGCATGCAGGTACAAGCAGGCAGTGAAGACAGTGAATGGCATGTTGGCCTTTATAACAAGAGGAGTCAAGTATAGGAGCAAAGAGGTCCTTCTCCAGTTGTACATGGCCTTAGTGAGACCACACCTGGAGTATTGTGTGCAGTTTTGGTCCCCTAATTTGAGGAAGGACATTCTTGCTACTGAGGCAGTGCAGCGTAGGTTTACAAGGTTAATTCCCGGGATGGCGGGACTGTCATATGCTGAGAGAATGGAGCGGCTGGGCGTACACTCTGGAGTTTAGAAGGATGAGAGGGTGTCCTATTGAAACATATAAGATAATTATGGGTTTGGACACACTAGAGACAGGAAACATGTTCCCAATGTTGGGGGAGTCCAGAACCAGGGGCCACAGTTGAAGAATAAGGGGTAAGCCATTTAGAACGGAAATAAGTAAACACTTTTTCACACAGAGAGTTGTGGAATTCTCTGCCTCAGAGGGCAGTGGAGGCCGGTTCTCTGGATACTTTCAAGAGAGAGCTAGATAGGGCTCTTAAAGATAGCGGAGTCAGGGGATAGGGGGAGAAGGCAGGAACGGGGTACTGATTGTGGATGATCAGCCATGATCACATTGAATGGCGATGCTGGCTCAAAGGGCCGAATGGCCTACACCTGCACCGATTGTGTATGGTCTATTGTCAATTGACGTTTGGAGGTGGATAGATCTCTTGAGCCTGAGGAGAAATATTCAACGGCACTGCGGGAATCCAGAAACAAAATTGCCGAAGTCCTGATGGAGATCACCCCTTGTGAAACCCATTTTATATTGGGAAAGTGATAGTCCCATTCAAGGATTTCAGATACCTACAGATGTAGCAATTTGTGTCTTGTTATAATGATTGTTGGACATGGTGAGATGCAATATGACTGGAGAGTGGCTAATGTTGTGCTTTCATTTAAGAAGGGCTGCAACGTAAATCCTAGGAAGTATAGATCAGTGAATCAAGAGCTGCAGTAGGAACGTTACTGGAGAGGATTCTTAAAGATAAGATATTCAAGCTTTTGGAAAGTCAAGGGTTAATTAGGGGTCATCAGCATAGATTTATGCATGGGATATTTCACAAATTGAATTTGTAAACAAGAAGGTCAACAAGGGTAAGCCCGCAGATGAAATCTACATGGAATTAAGCAATGCCTTTGCTGCATGATAGGCTTCTTTAGTTCAATTTAGTTTAGAGATTTAGCATGGAAACAGGCCCTTCAGCTAACCGGGTCCGCGCCGACCAGCGATCCCCATACACTAACACTATCCAACACACACTTGGGACAATTTTTACATTTACCAAGCCAATTAACCGACAAACCTGCATGTCTTTTGAGTGTGGGAAAAAAACGAAGATCTCAGAGAAAACCCACGAAGGTCACGGGGATAACGTACAAACTCTGTACAGACAGCACCCGTAGTCGGGATCTGTCCGGTGCTGCGTTCGCTGTAAGGCAGCAACTTGACCGCTGCACCACCATGCCGCCATAAGTTCCATGCTCTATAAGTTTAGATCGCATCGGATCAAGGGAGAGCTAGCTAACTGAATACAGAATTAGATTCATGGTAGAAAATAGATAGCCTTGGTGGAAGGTTGTTTTTTTAGACTGGAGACCTACAACTATTTGTGTGCCTCAGAGATGGGTGCTGGGTCCATTGCTACCTGTCAACCTTATCAGCAGTTTGGATGAGAATGTACAAGGCACGGTTGGTAGGTTTGCTGATAATACTAAACTCGGTAATATTGTAGATAGTGAAGATAGTTATCAGAAATTACAGAGAATTATTGATCAGCTGAGCAAGTGGGCCAAGGAATGGTGTTTCGTTCAGATAAGTGTGAGGGTTTGCATTTTGCGAAGTCAAATCAAGGCAGAAAATTCTCAGTGAATGGTAGGGTATAGTTATGATTTCCCAGCCGACCCCATTGCAGCCTCTGAGCTCTTTTTAATCTACACTTTATCTGAAACACTATATTCCAGTTTGCTATTTTTCTCTTTGCACTACCTGCTATACTTGTGAATGACTTGAATGTACTCATGTACAGTATGATTTGATTAGGCCAATATCAAATAATATCAGTAAACAGACCCTTCAGCCCACTGAATCCGCACCAACCAGCAATCCTTGCAACCCTACACACATTAGGGACAATTTACATTTATACCCAGCCATTAACCTACAAGGTAGGTATGTTGCAAAGCCTACCTGAAGCGTCGCTGAAAATCTGTCGCTGCGGGTGTGCGCGATTTTGGCGCCGTTTAGTGGGGGCGGGTTTAAAACGCGATTTTCTCTAGGCTGTTCAAATCGAAGATGTTCAGCCTTGTTAATTATTAACGAAAAATCGCTGGAAGACCCCGTCGCAAAAGCTATTATTAGTTTTAAAGGCCTTGGATAATAGTTATAGTAGTTTAAAAATCAATCTCTAAACCCGCGAACACCAGCAACCGCAGGGTCTCATAGAGCAAATAACAGAAGGTATGTAGCTTATTTTTACATTAAAAAGGGCTTCTTAAGATCCCTTTATACAAAGATTAATATTGCGAGTAGCTCATTTTGGCCCCATTATATCCCGCAGTATTTTTCTGGGCATTTGAGGGTACAAATCTACCGCAATGTGAACGTTCTAAACCAGCGCGTTCACAGGAACCCACTCGAAAGCTGATTTAAAATGGACTTTAATTTACAGCAATTGAACACTAAATTCCTTCCATTTGGCCTATAAATTAATGTAAATGAGATTTAAAAATCATGTTTTATTGTGAATTATTTATGAATATTATTTGCACACTTAGGCTATTTAAAAATGTTAATCATTTATTAAGAAATGGATAGATGTTTAGATCTAGTAATTGAAGTTTGAAATTAGCTACACTTGGGTAACTAACTAATTATATGCTTTAATTTCAGGTCATCCAAGTAAGATTATTTTATATTTGTTTCAGAATGGTTCAATCTATGATAACTGAAAATTTCATTCAGTTCTCTTAATTTTTAAGAAAGTTATGGGCTTTTGACTGTCCACGATCACAGCTTTTTTGTTACGTCCATAGAAAATCAATAGGGAACAAGATGCTAATTTCCGAGTATGAAAATGGCCATAACTTTTTAAATACATGAGATATGAAAGTGAATTAGGTGTCAAATTAAACTTCTTTTTATGCTTTATCTGATGGGATAAATTACAGTCTTGATTTTTTAAATCTCAACATTTTGTAACATTGCTATACAAGGGAGACAAAAATGCTGGAGAAACTCAACGGGAGAGGCCACATCTATGGAGAGAAGGAATAGACGACGTTTCAGGTCGAGACCCTACTTCAGACTAATGTGGGGGGGACGGGAAAAAGAAAGGAAGAGGCGGAGACAGTGGGCTGTGGGAGAGCTGGGAAGGGGAGGGGAAGGAGGAAGAAAGCAAGGACTACCTGAAATTGGAGAAGTCAATGTTCATACCGCTGGGGTGTAAACTACCCAAGTGAAATATGAGGTGCTGCTCCTCCAATTTGTGGTGGGAAGGGACAAATTGACCAGGGAGTTATGGAGGGTGTGGTCTCTGTGAAAAGCCGAAAGGGGAGGAGATGGGAAGGTGTGGCTAGTGATGGGATCCCATTGGAGGTGCGAAAATGTCGGAGGATTATCTGTTGTGGATCGCACACTGGCCACATCGTGTAAAATAAATAAAGGAATGATTTGACTGGTACCAGACAGCTCACAAATGTAATTGCCATGGGGATAATTTATAGATTGTTTCATTATTCAAAGACGGAGATCTGCCCTCCACCGACCGAGAATCGCTTGCCGTGGACCATCGACAGAGGCGCAAAAATAAATGTAATCGATTATTGCAAGAATAATCTATACAATACAAAACAATACCAAACAAACCCACCACCATAATAGATAGACAGCAGCAGACATAATGCAACCTCATAAACAAATATTCTTAAATGTCAAATACATTCTTAAACAATCCTTGTCAAGGATGCATTCCACTGGTCGGCCCTACCCACGCCCTCCAAACTCGGGCCTGAGACACCAGCATTGATTATGAACGAGGAGGGACGTGGAACATGGAGGTCGGAGTCCCTGGGGGCCAAGGTCACAAAGAACAAAGGGGAGAAGGCATGGAGGGGTCCACCGAAAACAAAGGGGAGCCGGCATGGGGGGGGGGATGCCAAGAACTAGAGGGACTGGTGGTGATGGTGGGAGGTGGGGGGTGGGGGTTGGGGGGTGGGGATGAAGAAGGGTCCAACAATATGGCAGGGTACGTTATAAGTTGGTCTGTGCCTTGTGGCGATTCTTTTGTGTACTGTGTATGGAAAAACAAAAATGTCACTGCACCTTCGTGGTATATGTGACAATAAAGTATTGATCAAGCTACAAGAGGAAATATTAGTTGAATTTCACTTTTTATTTATCAGCAGGATGTTTGATGTTTTCTTAAAAGGGGTAGCCTTTGAATATTTTAGCCTGATGGGAGTGACAAAGTGATAGGTGAATAAACAAATTGAATTGTATGCATAAATATTAGTTTATGTATTGACCAGCTCCACCAAATGCTTTCAAAAATATAAAGTAGGCAAAGGTTGTGCTCTGTATTTAGAATACATAAATATATACATTTTATATTTCAATGATTTGTGAAGAAATGCATATAAGCAGACAAATATTCACATTTGGATGCATATCTCTTATTATAATAATAGAACTGTTTTTCATTTCTTTGACAAAAAATAATTTTGCTGTGTAATTCTTACATGCCTTCTGCATTCAGCAGATAAACCTTGTCAGCAAATTGCAGCCTAATGTTATTGTGAAAGGGGAAAATAATCCATTTTAACCAAGTATTTATTTTTTTAGCGATACAAACCAGGGAACAGGCATTCTGAGTCATGTGACTCGGTGATATTCGGGCTGTTAATTGTCTGGAGAAACGTCACTAAATCACACAAGGCTACAATGAGACAAAAGACCAATATCTTTCAGCATCAAGAAGCTCTAACTCCTTGAAAGTAGGCGCATAAGAAAACAATCAATGTAGGTGAACACAGTCTATGAAAACACACTGTCTCCCAATTTGTTTGAAAACTGGAAACTTGGACTTCAAGATTGGTTTATATAAGGAACAAACACTGAAAGTAACTGGATATACTGTTGATAACCGTTATGGGTGACATAGAAAGATGAGTCTATACATGGTACTTTATCACATGGCTCAGGAATGGTTCCTGGGCCCCATGCTCCATTCATTATTTTGACATGCTGTGACTTTTGTTATGTAGGAAAGCATTGCCGCCTTGTTTCATACTTGGACACCACCAGGACTCCCTGTTTAACAAGAAAAGATGAGGAATGAAGAATGTCTTCACCAATATCACAAAATGAGCAGTCAAGAATCAGCAAAACCTGTTACAATCGGCCCAGATTTCCTTCCTATAGAAGCAGGTTGAACATTGAGAATTACAGGTTGACAGTTCACTATCAATCAATTGGCACCACTGTTCGGTATAAATTCCATCTTCAGCCACTCACACCTAGGAGAGCCAAACATGCTTTCAGTTCTCTGTGGGAATGTCAAGCATGATTTTACTGAACTGAAATCAAATATCATACAATCATGGGAAATTTAAGGAGCAGAAGGAGACGCAGCCACGTCTCATCTTCCCAATAACTAGGGTTGTCACGGTGGCGCAGCGGCAGAGTTGTTGCCTTACAGCGAATGCAGCTCTTGGAGACCCGGGTTCGATCCCGACTATCTGTACGGAGTTTGTGCGTTCTCCCCGTGATCTATCTGCGTGGGTTTTCTCTAAGATATTCATGTAGATCTTACTCTTTCCTTAATTATTTTCCTGTTAGAGTCATAAAGTGATACAGTGTGGAAACAAGCCCTTTGGTCGAACTTGCCCACACTGGGCAACATGTCCAATTCCACCTGCCCGCGTTTGGTCCATATCCCTCAAAACCTGTCTTATACATGTACCTGTCTGACTGTTTATTAAATGTTGCGATAGTCCCAGCCTCAACTACCTCCTCTGGCAGCTTGCTCAATACACGCACCACACTTCATGTGAAAAAGTTACCCCTCAGATTCCTATTAAACCTTAAACCTGTCCTCTAGTCCTCAATTCACTTACTCAGGCAAGAGTTCTACCCGATATATTCTTCTCATGATTTTATACACCTCTATAAGATCACCCCTCATCCTCCTGCGCTCTAAGGAATAGAGTTCCAGCCTACTCAACCTCTCCCTAGAGCTCAGACCCACTAGTCCTGGCAACATCCTCGTAAATCTTTTCTGAACCCTTTCCTTGACACCATCTTTCCTATAATATGGTGCCCAGAACTGAACACAATACTCTAAATGTGACCTCACCAACGTCTTATACAACAGTAACATGACCTTCCAACTTCTAAGTGTTCTTCATTTTCTTTAAAAAAATCTATGGGCCTTTTTTGATTTTAATTGTAGCTAAAGGTAGATTTTAATCACGTCCTTCATGCTATCATGTATCTCCGTTGGTCCCTTTGGATCTCACACAATGACCACCATGACTCTATTAGGGGGTCTGTCCCACGGTGATTTTTCTGGCGACTACCGGCGTCATTGACTGATGTATCAGGTCGCCGAAAGATTTTGAACATTTCAAAATCCAGCAGCAACAAAAAAATGTTGCAACACTTGAGGAAACAGCGCGTCATATGTCATCACGCCGCATCACCGCCGCGTCACGTCGCAACTTTTTCGGTGATCTGATACGTTAGTCAATGATGCCGACAGTAGCCGAAAAAATCGGCAAGTGGGACAGGCCCTTTACAGCTTCATACCAGAGTCATCATGAATCCATGCACTCATTGTAATCCCACATCTAGGTGTTATGTCAGTTGTATTGCTATTGGTGTAGGAAGGAACTGCAAATGCTGGTTGAAATCAAAGATAGGCGCAAAACAACTGGAGTTGGCTGTGGGTCAGGCAGCATCTCTGGAGAGAAGGAATAGGTAATGTTTCAGCTCAAGACCCTTCTTCAGACATTAGTTATGTGAGAAGAATTAGTTATGTCTGAAGACGGGTTTCGGCCCGAAACGTCGCCTATTTCCTTCGCTCCATAGATGCTGCTGCACCCGCTGAGTTTCCCCAGCAATTTTGTGTACCTTAGTTATGTGAGGTTTGTTCTTTATCTTTCCACAACATTGTAAGTATTTTCACTTTAAGACTGCTTATAGCTCTGGGCATGCCCAGTATCTCTCATGTGGAACTCAAGAAAGCACCCATCAACATCATGGAACATTGAATTTGTCTAATTAGTCATGCATATCCAGAGCCTACTGGTTGCAGTTTACACTCGTAACAAGGTTGAACAAATTGCCAGTGCAGTCACGATCATTCCAAACATTTCAGTTATGCCACTACCACCTAGAATGTACTTTTCCTCTTTTTAATCCAGCTTGTCAAATACCCTACATGTCAGTAACTAATTCACTCTTGCGTTAACTCTGCAGCTACCAAAGAAACAGCCGGTCAAATTGATCAGAGTCTGTCCAAGCCAACTAAGATCGAACATGTTTGCATAAACAATGATACAGAGCATCTTCAATGCACCAGGTGCCTTGTTGGTCAACTATTATCCTGGTGATGATCATACCTAACCAGGTCATTCAGTGCACATCCAAATTATTTACTCGGTCCTGTTCAATTAGGAAATGTGGCTCTGCAGGATTGAGGGTAATGCCAAGAATCACAGATGATGTCAGATAAACAGTACTCCTGGTACATTATGGTGGCAAAGAATGAAAGGATGTTGATGTAGCATTGCCTACAGCTGTAAACCGGTTAGGAACAAACACAGCACTGTACTTTACTTCAGAGCAGAATGTTGTTTTGTAAGAAAAATAATCTGCTGCACAAGACAGGAGGTCAACAAAATAATCGATTAATTTTGCATGTGAATGAGAATATTTGCTAAAATTGCACATTTTCTGATTTTGAGAAAGCTGAAAGTGCAGAACATTGTCGGGCATCTACAAGGAATAGCTTTAATGGAAAGCACTTAGAAAGGGTATCAAATTATCTTGGCTAATTAATTGTGTTAGCAAAATAATCAAAACTTTCCAAACACATAGCAGTTATGATAGGAAAAAAAAACCCAGAAGGTTTTGTTGCGAATCGATTCAGAAAAGAAAAAGCAGGCCAGAGATTTTTACTCAGAACTGTCGACACAGGCCAATTGTCAGCAGCATTGCGATAAGCAGAAAGATTGACTCTTACAGAGGCAAATCTACATGTGAAGCAGAAAGTCTTGATGAGGGGAAACAGTCCAAGTTACTTCGAAAGCTCAACCATTTTGAAAGAGATTTTTTCTTTTAGTTGATCAGACCATGCAGTGAGTGTTGAAGCCAATGCAGCAGTCAAGGACAATTCGATGCTCTCAGTGCACTTTTGTTCCTCACCACACTTGTCAGAGCACTTGAACATTTGCAATCTATGAAGCAATGCACTCGTTGAGATAAAGCATTTGTCAATATGATGAGTGAGCAAACTTTCAACGGTCTTCACTGGCATCTTATTGCAACTCAGCAAGGAAATGCCAGACTATTTCCTTACAACTGTACTGAACCTCTGACAGTTCTGGGAATATTTTCATTCCAAATAACATTTAAATCCTATGTGTGTACTGCCCAGGTGAGGTCTACTGAATTGTATGCAAAAACAACGCATTTCACTGTACCTAGCTACAATAACGTATCATCAAATTAACGTATCATGGAATCATTGAGAAATTGTCAGATTTATTTCCACAGAAAATACCATTTCAAAACTTGATTGTGTCTTTTTACTGTTTATGCAGTACAATTCATGAGGGTGGATGCCAGGTTTCCATCTAATAGTGATGTTCATGGAGGTATACAGATTAGTTCAGATGCATGCCATAAGTCAGTGAAGTAAAACAATCCCAACAATTAGACTATCCCATCGTTTAAGAGACATTTGGACAGGTACATGGATAGGACAGGTTTGGAGGGATATGGACCAATAATCATCACAATCATACTTTATTAGCCAAGTATGTTTTGCAACATACGAGGAAGCGCAGACAAGTGGGACAAGTGTAGCTGGGACATTGTGTGGGCAAGTTGGGCCGAAGAGCCTGTGTCCACACTGTATAACTCTCTGACTCTAATTTGTTGGGAACCCTAAAGAGAAAAATCCATGGCGCTCCTGTAAAAGGGAATTCATGGAAGCTGGAATTTTATAGGACTTTACAGAACCACAAAGCCATGTCACATTCAATGTCGAGAACACTGCAAACACCAGCTTTTTGCATGGCCTAAATGTATGTGTCTACCAGCAGTATTCCGTGAAGTGAATGATTAGCATCATATGAGTCTGAAGAAGACTCTCGACCCAAAATGTCACCCATTCCTTCTATCCAGAGATGCTGCCTGTCCCGCTGGGTTACTCTAGTATTTTGTATCCATCTTTGGTGTAAACCAGCATCTGCAGTTCATTCTACAGAGTGAAAAGCTTTGTTTTGCATGCTATCCAATCAAATCAGATAATACTATACAGAAATATCAATCAAGCCAAACTCAGGTACAATAGGAGAGCAAGGAAAAAGTACAGAGTGTAGAACATACTGTGGTGGATGTTAATTTGTGTTTATTGTGTGTTGTTATTATTACATGTATGGCTGCAGGCAACAGCATTTCGTTCAGACCGAAAGGTCTGAATGACAAATAAAGGATTAAATTCAATATAGTTCCCAGCATTATTGTGCAACGGTTTCAGACTCTAACCCAATGAGGTAGGGAAGAACTGGATTATACCCTAGTCCATGATTAAATGTAATTAACACAACAGCCATTACGGTCCCATCGGACTAGGCTCTAGGCATTAGGCACTCACCATTGTGTGAAAGCAAACTTACATATTTGAAGGAGTTTGCAACAAAGTGATGTAAAGTCCAAAAGAATTAGAATGATTCTTTAACTTAATATGGACAAGGTGCTATTGTTATTAATATTATTATTTTATGATGGTATATTTCCTCTTTAAGCGTACTGTGTGTATTTCCTCTTTAAGACTGCATACAGTTCGAAACATGCCCGGCATATTGGGTGTGGTAATAAAGAAAACAGTGTGTTCTATGAGTCTGCCAAATTGAGCACATGCATCAAAAGCTCAGGACTTTACACTGGGTCTATTTTGGGCTCACACAGGAACCATCATTAGATCATGGTGATCAAATATTGGGCTTCTACCAGGGCCACAGTGGCTTCTGCAGATGCCAGCTGGTGCTTACACCAATGTTCACTCATACTCATCCCTCCCAACTCTCTGCACCCACAACACTCTGTATCAATGCTTCTCATTTAATGGTCAAAGATCAGAAGGTCATCGTCAAGACACCATGTTACAAAAAAGGCCCAGGAGATACACTGTGAAATTATACTGAGATAACTGCATTGATCTGCAGGCTGCACTTTCTCCTGCAATGGTTGTAGTTAATGAGACAACATCTGAGGACTTGCCGTTTGTGAGGATTAGTGAATACCACCTGAAATATCTCTCAGTAGTTCTGCAAACAGCCAGGGATTAGATTTATGTTCCCTTGAGCGTAGAAGATTAAGGATTTTAATTAGATTTGTGATGGTTTAAGATGATAAGGGAATTGATAGGCGTGTTAGAAAGCATTTACAAAGGAGGGGGGAAATTCAGAACAAAAGCTGGACTGTTCAGGTGATGTTAGATGTCAGACAAGAGGTAATGAAAATCCAGAAACCTCTCTCCCAAAAAGCTGCTAAATGAAAAGACAATTAAAAAATTCAAAAGGAGATTGAGAAATTTAGACAAGCGCATTTGGGAAAATGGAGCAGAGGGGGAGACGAGGAGCGCTGTTGATTTGCAGAGCAACAGGATCAATAGGCTGTTTGATCGGTTTAGCCCATGCAATGATCAGCAATAGTTACAAAGATATGGCAAAGAGCAGAATGGTGCTGTTGTAAAGGGAGAGTCTAGAAATCTTGAAACTTATACATGCCAAGTTTAAAGATAGGATTTCAATGTAACTATTTTTTATTCCATGTTGAATCATAGGATCATAAGATCATGAGATAGGAGTAGAATTAGTAATTCGTCCCATCAAGTTTACTCTGCCATTCAATCATGGCTGATCTATCTCTCCCTCCTAACCTCATTCTCCTGCCTTCGCCCCATAACCTCTGACACCCTTTGACACACATTCTCCCTGTGACCGTGTGGGTTTCCTCCGGGTGCTCTGGTTTCCAGTCGGCTGAAAGACAATACATGATTAGATTCGAGCAATTTACAATGTACAGATACATGACAGGGAATCTAACAATTGCTACATTGATAGGGATACTGTGAATGTGTTTTAGCTGGGAAGAAGGGTGCAAATTTCAATAATTGGAGAAGTTGTTTGGCAATCAATATGTGTCATAGATACAATACAATACAATACAATACCTTTTATTTATCATTTGAACCTCACATGAGGTTCAAACGAAATTTGGTTTCTGCATCCATACAAAAAAAGAACCAAGACACACACCAACACAATTCAATTCACATAAACATCCATCACAGTGAGTCTCCTCCTCACTGTGATGGAAGGCAAAACTTGTCTCTCCCCTGCTCTCCATCCCCCTCCTGAAGTCGAGGTCAAAGCCCCCGGCGGGCGCTAGCAAGTCCGCGGCCACTCAAAGCCACGCCGGGCGATGTAGGGCCCTGCCCCGGGTCTTGATGTTGGAGCCCCCGGCGGGTGCTAGCAAGTCTGCGGCAATTTACAGCCGCGCCGGGCGTTGTAAGGCCCCCCTCCAGGTCACTCTCAACCCCGCAATTCGGGCGGGAGAAGTCGCCGTTGCCGGTGCCCCGCAAAACGGTCTCCCACCGGGGACCCGCGGGCTCCCGGTGTCACCATCCACCGGAGTCGGGTCGCAGCAGCTCGCCGCCACAGCTCTCCACGCTCCGAAGCTGGCCAGCTCCACGGAGGTAGGTCCGCAGCTCCGCAGCTCCACAGCTCCACAGCTCCACAGCTCCACAGCTCCACAGCTCCACAGCTCCACAGCTCTACAGCTCCACAGGCTCCACAGCTCCACAGCTCCACAGCTCCACGGAGGTAGGTCCGCAGATCCACAGCTCCACAGGCTCCGTGACTTCAGCCCCCAGGTCGCTCCGGTCCGAGGCCGCTCCACGGCGCTAGGCCCCAACGGCAACGGAGACCCGACAGGGAAAAGGTCGGGTCTCCATGCAGGGAAGAGATTTAAAAGTTTCCCCCACCTACCCCCCACCCCCCACACATACACATTTAAAAACCCGCTACAGACTAAACCCTCAACAGGATGATAGGTGGAAGCACTGAGGGTGATGCAGATGAGGAACAGATGGAGAATCAGAATCATAGAGCATGGAACAGGCCCTTTGGCCCATGCCAACTTAGATGCCCCATCTAAGCTAGTCCCTTTCACCCACCTGTGGCCCAATAGAGGGGGAGATCATACAATAAAATGGGTTTAGAACAAAAGCCAAAGTGACATGGTGATTATTTCAAGTTCAAATTCAAGTTCACATTTGTTGTCACATGCACCAGTTAAGGTACAGTGATATTTGAGCTGCCATACAGCCACACAAGTAAAAAGAACGTACTACACAATAAATGTAACAGAAACATCCACCACAGTGGAATCAACATTCCTCACTGTGATGGAAGGTAATAAAGTTCAGTCATCTTCCTCCTTTGTTCAGCCGTGGTCGGGGCCTTTGAACGGGGCCGTTGCCGATGGTCCGCTCTTCAAGCCCTCCCGTCATGATGATCGAAACACCGGCGTCGGGACGGAACGGAACGGAACACCCCGATCTCCTGAGTCAACCTCTTCCTACCAGAGACCGCGGCTTCACGATGTTAAAGTCCACAGGCCCCGCGGTCGGAGCACTTCCACAGCGATCCTCGGCAAAGGATCGCCCGCTCCGCAATGGTAAGTCCACTCTGCGCTTGCGGCTTGAAGCTCCGGGCTGGTCCCCAGGAAAGGCCGCACCAATCCAAGTTGTTAGGCCGCAAGAGGGGATGGAAAAAGATCATATCTCCGTCGAGGTAAGTTACTGAAAAAGGTTTCCCCCTATTCCCCCTCCCCCCCCACCTCTCACATAAAAACATACCGAGAAACATCAATGCTTGGTGAAGGGGGGGGGGGATGTTGTCAATTGCAGCAATAAGGAAAGTGCATAATTGCAACAAGCGTTTCAAACTGGGCGTAGGATCCCATGCTAAATTACATTGGCACAATTGTAACCACAAAAAGATTGAGATTCAAGTTTATAATTACAGTCGAGAATTCAGCACAAAGTTGCAAATTGGAGATCACAGTTAAATAAACTTTGGGTACAAGGGCCCTCTCCAGCTCTCTCTAGCTAAGGAATTGAGCTACAGATATTATTCTCCACCTCAGTCCGAAAAAGGTCCTCGACCCGAAACGTCACCCATTCATTCTCTCCAGAGATGCTGCCTCTCCCGCTGAGTTACTCCAGCATTTTGTGCCTATCTTCAGTTTAAACCAGCATCTGCAGTTCCTCCCTACAGAAATATTGCTAGCTCCCTCGTATACTAAGTCAGGCTTCAACCTGTGCACCAGGTTGTCCAACCTATGGTTAAATGAAGCTTCTTGAAATGTTACAATGAAATGTTCCACCTTGGTACGGCATCACAAAGGCAAGTCACATTATCCACAACTGTAAAAATGGCAGCTGCAGTGTATGTGGTGAATTGTGGTAATGTGGTCCAGAACAAGGGGTCACAGTTTAACGTCCAGAACAAGGGGTCACAGTTTAAGGATCAGGGGGAAATCTTTTTGGTCCGAGATGAGTAAAACATTTTTCACACAGAGAGTGGTGAATCTCTGGAATTCTCTGACACAGAAGGTAGTTGAGGCAAGTTAATTGGCTATATTTAAGAGGGAGTTAGATGTGGCCCTTGTGGCTAAAGGTATCAGGGGGTATGGAGAGAAGGCAGGTACAGGATACTGAGTTGGATGATCAGCCATGATCATATTGAACGGCGGTGCAGGCTCGAAGGGCCGAATGGCCTACTCCTGCACCTATTTTCTATGTTTCTATGTTTCTATGTTAAGACATCTTTAATGTTCTTACTACCTAAAGGGCCTGTCCCACTTTCACGACCTAATTCACGACCTCTGCCGAGTTTGCTCTTGACTCATACTCACAGCATGGTCATCACGAGGTCGTAGGAAGTCGTAGGTAGGTCGTAGGTAGGTCGGAGCAGGACGTGATGCTAGTCGTAGGTACTCGTGGCATCAAGTAGGTCGGGGCTTTTTTCTAGCCTGATGAAAAATGTCCACGAGTAAAAAAGGTTGTGAATTAGGTCGTGAAAGTGGGACAGGCCCTTAAATCTCCTCCATCAGTGGTTGTGAAGTTAATATCAGAGCCATTTGCTTCTGCTAGCTCTTGAAAGATTGCTTCCAATGTAAATAACGTTGGGCACTTCTTGTTGCAATGCAATATTTAAGTGTCAAACATGATTAAATATGACTAAAGTTGATATTGCCCTAGATCTTCCAGTGTAATTTAATTTTTTTTAGCCTAATAATAGCAGAGCTCGAGCAGGCTTTCCATCATATCGAGAAAACAGAGCAGGAATTAGACACATAAACTAAATGATTTTAATGCATGAGTGATCGAACAGGAGGTAATCTCACTTCATTCAACCTTAGACACAAAACAAAAAAATATATCACAAAATATAAAAATATTATTTTATAATATAAAATATTATGATGAGAAAGGTCTTTGGACATTTTACCATGATGAAAAATGTGATTTATAAATGTGGAGAAATACTAAAAGCTTATTCCATTGCCCCGACTGGTTGATCCATCAAGAACACCAACATCAATAATAATGAATGCAATAAAGCTCTCAGTCGGAGAAGTCCAATTTCAAGAAGTCAAACTAGATGCTGGCAAATTGAAAATGGGAGGGAGATAGAAATGGCAAATTTAAGAAAAGTAAATTATTTTAAATTTTATAATATTCAAATAATGACCACAGAGGGAAAAACGATGCATGGTGTGAAACATAATTGCCACCAAGCAAAAATATCCATAAAAGGACCAACTACTGAATCCCCAGCAATAAGAAATATGGAAAGCAATGGTAATTGGGATGAGGATACTCTGAGTGCATAAAGCTTGATATTGATAAATATGGTATTAATAATCTAACAGATTTTGTGCCCACTATGTCTAGTTTAAACTTTTCCAAGTAAAATAAAATGTTGCATGTATGTACTTGTGCTGGGTATCAAATGGAAAGAGTTATAGCCTATGTACAGTGAATGCCTGCCAAAAGCATGCAGAACATCCATGGGGTTGCATTGGAGATTTAACAGACTAATTGGCTCAGCAGTTATGCATTTATGCACCATTTGATTTCTTTCTCACTTAAATATACCTTTTTTTCCTCCTTGTCCAGCCTCCATTTAAATAACTCACCACAGTCATGTTCCAAATTCTTATAAGCTAAGGACAAAAAGAGTCTTGATCCGAAACGTTGCCTACTCCTCTCCAGAGATGTTGCCTGAGCCACTGAGTTACTCCAACATTTTGCGTCTATCTTCAGTCTGCAGTTCATTTCCCCCGAGATCCTCTTGGATCTCCTGGTGCCCAACTCATATTAGTCAAGAGAGTCAAGAGTGTTTTATTGTCATATGTCCACAATCAGTTCCTTGGTTTTACTGATGTTGAGAGCCAGGTTGTTGTGCTGGCACCATTTGGTCAATCGGTCGATCTCACTTCTATACTCTGACAACAGTGGTGACGTTGGCGAACTTGATGATGGAGTTTGCACTATGTCTGGCTACACAGTCATGGGTATAGAGTGAGTAAAGCAGGGGGCTGAGCACGCAGCCTTGAGGTGCTCTTGTACTGATTGTTACTGAGGATGAAGTGTTTCTGCCAATTCGAACAGACTGCGGTCTGTGGATGAGGAAGTCGAAGATCCAATTGCAGAGGGATAAACAAATTGCTGGAGGAACTTAACACGTCATTCAGCATCTGTGGAGGGAAATAGACAGGACCCATTCTTTAGGCTCCTGCTTCTCTCCCTCACATTGATGATGTCTACCTTTGCTCCTCCCTATAGATTGAAATACTCCTTTTTATTCACTCTATGAAAAACATTTTATCATCTTACGCACCTTCATTGCTCAGCCTTCAGTTCTCAAGGCTTGGAGGGCAAGTTCCAGGTACTGGTGTTCCCATGCTTGTCCTTCTAGTTGCGTGAGGTCATGGGTTTGGAATTGCTGTCTAAGGAGTGTTGGTGAGATGATGATGTGCAGCCTGTAGATGGTACAAACTGTTTACGTCATGTGTTCGTGGTGCAGTTAGTGAATGGCTGTGGGTGGAATGTCTCAAGTTGGCTGCTATGCCCTGTATGGCGTTGAGCTTTTGAGTGTCATTGAAGTTGCACTCCTCAAACAAGTGGAAAGTATTCTATCCCACTCCCAAGTGAAGCTTTGTAGGGATTGTATTGTATCTGGATTTTCCAGTTTGGTCAATATCATCATGTTGGGGGAATCCAGAACCAGTGGTCACAGTGTAAGAATAAGGGTTAGGACATTGAGAGCTGAAATGAGGAGAAACTTTTACACTTAGAGAGTTGTGGAATCTGTGGAGTCCGCCACTGAAGGCAGTGGAGGCCAACTCACTGGATGCTTTCAAGAGAGAGTTAGATATAACTCAGGGCTAAATGAATCAAGGGATATGGGGAGAAAGCAGGAATGGGGTACTGATTTTGGATGATCTGCCATGATCATACTGAATGGCACGAAGGGCCGAATGGCTTACGCCTGCACCTATTTTCTATGTTTCTGTGTTTCTATGAAATAATAATACTAAATATATCTCCAAACCCAAGATTGAAATAGATTCTAAAGAGCTAAGGTGATAGTTCCTGATATCTCAATGATTGTTCAAATATAGATGACATTAATGCATTAAACAACTTCAAACCCAATTAGGAAATATACCTTCCAGTCTTTATGCATTTTGGATATTTAATTACAATTTACCATCTTGAATGAGATTATAAAAAAGAGCAAAGGGGTTTGAAATGCAATATTACATCAGAGCAGAAGATGATTAAGAGTCTGATGAATTAGCTTTAATAAATTTGCTTTGCCAAGCCAATATTTATTGCCCCTCCATAATTTCCATTGAAAGGTCATGGTGAAGCTTCTTAAAGTTTGGCACTCTGTGTTAGGACTCTCAATAACGTCCTCAGGAAGTGATTTTTTTTTCCAATTTTGAACAACAAAAAGGGTTTTGTTTCTTCTAACTGAGGCTAAGAATTACAAAAAATAAATTTTAACTGAAGTGACTGTCGACTGCCAAATACCAAGTGCTCAATATATTTATACTGCTTTGTGGAATCAGTAATGCTCTGAGGTTTCATGTTCAACCAGATAAGGGTTTGTTAGCCCTAAGGTTATAATACCGGTACTGTTAGCTTCAAAGCCTTATGGTTTTTTGCAATGCCACAGTGGAAGCTTTCTCCCTTTTGTGCAGATAGAATTGAGTTGCATTCCATGGTTTTGTGCACATTAACAAGGCGGAAATTACAACTGAAAAATTGCGGCAGTTTGCACTACTCGAGGTATTTCCTTCGAGATAAGATATTGAACCAACACCTTGTTACAATACCTTGTTCAGAAGAAGGGTCTTGACCCGAAACATCACCCATTCCTTCTAACCAGAGATGCTGCCTGTCCCGCTGAGTTACTCCAGCATTTTATGTCTATCTTTGGTGTAAACCAGCATCTGCGGTTTCTTCCTACACACCTTGTTTACATAAAGATTCTAGTGTTTTATTTTGAGGTAGAGGAGAATGCACTAGCCGCTGGTTGATGTTTCTCCTCACCCAACATTATTCAACAGTTAACCAGGTTATTGTCAAATTGCATATTGAATGCTGTATTCCACGTATAAAAATGATACTAACCAATTCCAGTGAAGACCAGTATCATTGTCCCATCATCTCACAAAGACAGATTAAATCTACATTGCCTTCAATATGCCAGATATTGTCCAATGGAGGACAAGTGTATGTGAAGATCAAAACCTCTTGCCTGACATGAACTCATCATCTACTGGGTAGGGATAATCTTTGTCCTGCTCCATGCTACTGAAACCTACACCAGCCACAGTTGGCATCTCAAGATACTGGAAAAGGACCAGCAATGCTGTCTCTGCAGAATCCTCCAAACTCGCTGGAAGGATAAGCAAACCAATCTCAGTGTCCTTTCTCAAGCCAACATCTCCAGCATTGAGGCTCTAATTATATTCAGTTCGCTACATTAGGAGGACCATATTTTTCACATGACTGACACCAGACTGCTGATATAGGCATTTTATTCAGTCATGGGAGAAGATTACAAAGTGGATAGTGAAAAAGATTCAAGGATATGCTCTAAGCTTTCCTGAAGGACTGCATCATCCCCACTATTTCATGGGAACCTACAGTCCATGACGTATCAAAGGGGAGAAGAATTCAGATCATACTGAGAAGCTCAGGGTCACATATTAGGAAAACACAGTAACCTTGACTAAACAAGAGAAGTAACGCAATACCATACAAACCACCCCACCATTCATCCCATTATTGCCCATCTGTGGAAGTGTTCGCGATTCCCACATTAGTTTAGTTTAGTTTAGTTTAAAGACACACCGTACAGACAGCACCCGTAGTCGGGATCGAACCTGGGTCTCTTGCACTGGGAGGCAGAAACACTACTGCTGCACCAATGTGCCGCCCTAAACTGCACTTGACCCTGCCACCAGGTCTGCTCATGTGATTCACTATGTGAATACCTAATCGGTTCCTCACCTAGATCCAATGGACATAGACATGAACGGCATCCTCCAGAAATCTACCCTCAGTGATATCTTGGAGTATTTGTTGCTAGCCTCCCATAAAGTTAGTTTCATCAACCAATTGGAACACATGATCGCACAAAGCCAGAATGGAAGGAACTCACCATGGATCAGGAGGGACTGTTTAAATTGGGAAATTATGGAAATTATTGGAAAGCACATTGAGAGGCTGGGAAAGGCACAGCTTAAATACGTGATGTTATAAATATGGGATGATTGTGAAAGCTAGTGTGGCAGAGTGGCGCAGCGGTAGAGTGGCTGCATTACAGTGCCATTGCCACAGACAGCTGTGGAGACCACGTCAATTGATATTTTTATGGAGCGGATTGACAAATTCTTGATTAATATGGGCGTCAGGGGTTATGGGGTGAAGGCAGGAGAACGAGGTGAGAGATAAAGATAGATCAGTCATGTTTGAATGGTGGAGTAGACTTGATGGGCTGAATGGCCTAATTCTGTTCCTATAACCTCTGATCTTATGAACTTATGAGACTCGGGTTTGATTCTGACTATGGGTGCTGTCTGTACAGAGTTTGCATGTTCTCCCTGTGACCACGTGGGTTTTCTCTGGTTTCCAACCACATTCCAATGATGTGTAGGTTTGTCGGTTAATTGGCTTCTGTCAATTATCCCTGGTGTCTAGGATAGAATTAGTGCATGGGTGATGGCTGGTCGGTGCAGACTCGGTGGGCTGAAGGCCCTGTTTTCACGCTGTGTCTCAAAACTAAACTAAATTAAAAAATATCTTGTAATTGAAAGTATAATGGATGCATGATGATTCTTACAGAACAAAACCTCTAGCAAGACATCTGAAGGCCTTTCAGAATGGAATGGGACTGTTTGACTATCCTGTGGCTGAAATCACTATCTCCCACACATTCTGTCTGAAGCATTTAGCTGTGGTTGTTCTTCCAAGACTGGATGCTCACAAAACCCCAAAGTCAGTTGTCTTTAAATTCAAAAATTGCAAAAGGAAAGCTATATGTTCGGATAGACACATAACGTTGGAGTATCTCAGCGGGACAGGCAGCATCTGTGGAGAGAAGGGATGGGTGACGTTTCGGGTCGAGACCCTTCTTCAGAACCCGAAACGTCACCCATTCCTTCTCTCCAGAGATGCTGCCTGTCCCGCTGAGTTACTCCAGCATTTTGAGTATATCTTTGGTTTAAACCAGCACCTACAGTTCCTTTTTATACATACAATATGTTAGGGCCTGTTTTCATGCTGTATCTCTAAACTAAACTAAATTTAAAAATATCTTGTAATTGAAAATATAATGGATGCAAGGTGATTCTGACAGACTTAGTGGCTGAAAGGCCTGTTACCAACCCTATGACTCTAAAAATAATCTTTAATCCATAGGTTGGCATCACAGGTCCTCTCTCTTTACACTGGCTCTCTCTTTACACTGGCTTCCTGTCTTTCAAAGAATTGATTTCAAAATGCTACTGTTGGTTTACAAAGCACTGAATGGTTTAGGGCCAAAATACATTTCTGATCTTCTGCTTAGCTACGAACCACCCAGACCTCTCAGATCGTCTGGGACAGGTCTGCTCTGTGTCCCCAGAGTCAGAACTAAACATGGAGAGGCAGCATTTAGTTTTTATGCACCACATATCTGGAACAAACTCCCAGAAAACTGCAGGTCTGCTGCAACTCTCAGCTTTTTTAAATCTAGACTGAAGACTTTTCTGTTTGCCGCTGCCTTTCAGTAAACAATACAATTTATTAATTACCTATACTGTACTGTAACTTCTATTCCTGGTTTTATTCTATTTTAAATATTTTATTTGATTGCTTTTAATTTTGTAATTATTTTATCTGAATAATCTAATAATCGTTTTACATCTAAATGTCATTTCATATGTGTTTCTTTCCAATGCTTATAATGTTTTATGTAAAGCACTTTGAATTACATTGTTGTTGAAAGGTGCTATACAAATACACTTGCCTTGCCTTGCCTTGCCTTGCCTTGCCTTGCCTTGCCTTGCCTTGCCTTGCCTTGCCTTGCCTTGCCTTGCCTTTAGTTGCCTCTCTCTTTTATAATATCATCAAATAATATATATCGAGTGACAATTTCAATATTGAGCTTAGTTAGATTTTCCAGTTCAGGCTGCATTGTGGGTTTGGTGTAGAGATTACAAAATCAGGAAAAAGGTCCTTCAACCATTTATGTTTATTGATTCTGGAAAAGCAGAATCTTTTTTTGGGGGGTGGGGGGAGACTTTAAATGGGCAAAAAGATGATTGCAAGAAACATTTATAAATCCCCCAAATTGATTCAAATTATTGGCATTTGCTGTGGGTGATGATTTTCTAGTATTTTTACTGAGAATGAAGCAAGAAACATTTTAAGATGGTGTGTTACAGACAGAAAAAAGACAAGGTTGTTCCCTGAGTTCTGGTCTGTTGTTTTTCAGATGATAAGCTTGTCTTACCATTTCTTCCTTTTTAGTATTCTCAATTGAGTTGTTCTAATTTCTTTTAAAAAACCACATAAAGCGATGAAATCGGCACAACTTCACTGTGGGAGTGTGTTAGCATCTCGTTCATTGCTTGCAAACAAAAATAGTCTATTCCAGTTTCAGACACATACTGCATCAGCCCATGAAATGCTGACTGCACAACTTTAACAACAATAGGTTTCATACAGTTTCTATATAGTCAAGAGTTAAGAGCATTTTATTGTCATATGTCCCAAAACAGAACAATGAAATTCTTAGTTGCAGCAGCACAACAGTATGTGAGCGTAGTACTTTGTAAATACCATCATAAACAGCAAAAAAAGATCAGTATATATAAAAAAAACAATAATAGTGCAAAGACAAAAACAATGCCCCCAAGTCTATGTAGATCGGAGCTTCTTGGGAGGTTGTAGCATTTAATAGCCTGACCGTTGTAGGGAAGTAGCTGTTCCTGAACCTAGACATTTGTTTTCTGGCTCCTGTACCTTCCTCCCGATAGCAGGGGTGAAATGAGTGTGTGGTCAGGGTGGTGTGGGTCTCTGATGATGTTGGCTGCATTTTTGAGACAGCAACTTCTGGCGATCCCTTCGATGGTGGGCAGGTCTGTACCTGTAAGGGACTGCACAGTGTTCACCACTTTTTGCAGTCTTCTTCATTTCTGGGTGTTTGAGTTGCCGAACCAGGTCGCGATGCAACAAGTCAATATTATCTCCACTGTACACCTGCAGAAGTTCAAGAGAGTATTTGTCTATATACCTAATCTGCTCAATCTTCTAAGGGTGGTGATAGGCTTTCTTTATGATTGCATCAATGTGCTGGGTTCAGAGATAAGCACGCCCAGGAATGTAATGGTTTTGATTTTCTCCATTGATAAGACAGAATTGTGTATCCTCGACCTTCCTCTTCTAATCTCAGCAATTGATTCCTTGGTTTTACTGATGTTGAGAGCCAGGTTGTTGTTCTGGCACCATTCGATCGGTCGATCTACCTCCTGTACTCTGACTAATCACCATCTGTAATTCATCTAACAATAGTGGTGTTGTCAGAAAATTTGAAGAGTAAGAAATGCGTCCAGCTACACAGTCATGGGTATAGAGTGAGTAGAGCAGAGGGCTGAGCACACAGCCGTGACATGCTCCACTGCTGCTGGCTGTTGGGAAGGAAGTGTTGCTGCCAATTTGTACTGACCTACTGATGAGGAGGTTGAGGAGTCAGCTGCAGAGGGATGCACAGAGATCCAGTTTCGTGAGATTGGTAACCAGTTTTCAGAAGGATGATCATTTTCAAGACCTAGCTGTCCAATCAACAAGATCCACATGTATAAGTTGTTTTATTGTCCAAGTGGTGCAGTGCATAACACTGGACACTTCACCAGAGTATTACCAAACTAAAAAAGAATGCTGGAGAAACTCAGCGGGTGAAGTTTCATTAAATAGTTTCAATAAAACTCACCCGCTGAGATTCTCCAGCATTTTTGTCTACCTTCGATTTTCCAGCAACTGCAGCTCCTTCTTAAACATCAAACTAAACAAAGTTAGCTGGCAGTAAGACACAGATCATCCTGAACATGTCAATGATTCAATATACATACAATTTCTTTTTTTCATAATAGTAATGAAGAATATTTGAATTTAAACATCTCTCCCATTTTGACATATTTCTCCAGACTTTTGTTACTGGATTACAATTTGTTATTTGACCGCTGGCATAAAGGACTGGACATGTGCCTTCCCTCACAGTGGGGACCAGTGTGAGGGGATGGTTTTATGTTTTATGTTTTATGTTCAATTCTCTTTTTTAATGTGGTGTCTTACTTTTATTGACCTCTATCCCCCACCAGGAAGGTCTTAAAGCTGCAAATGGTAAAACTCTGAATTTCCCTGAGGGGATTAATAAAGTATCTATCTATCTATCTGTATCTATCTATCTATCTATCTATCTATCTATCTATCTATCTATCTATCTATCTATCTATCTATCTATCTATCTATCTATCTATCTATCTATCTATCTATCTATCTATCTCTCTATCTCTCTATCTCTCTATCTCTCTATCTCTCTATCTCTATCTCTATCTCTATCTCTATCTCTATCTCTATCTCTATCTCTATCTCTATATCTATCTATCTATCTATCTATCTATCTATCTATCTATCTATCTATCTATCTATCTATCTATCTATCTATCTATCTATCTATCTATCTATCTATCTATCTATCTATCTATCTATCTATCTATCTATCTATCTATCTATCTATCTATCTATCTATCTATCTATCTATCTATCAAAATGGATACCATTGTGGCCTGAAAATGGATGATTGGTTGGCAAAATTGGCTCTACATGACCTGATCAGTTAATTATGTCAACATGACATTATTTCTTTACAGTCATGATTCGTCTCTGTCTTTGTTTGCTTTCTGCATATGTAGGAGGAAGAATCCTTTGGTTCCAGGTTTATATTTATTATTGTCACATGTAGCGAGATACAGTCAAAAGTTTTCTTTTTCATGCTATCCAAACAGATCAGATATACTAAACATAGATACAATCAAGTCAAACAAGTTACAAAAGCTAAAGGGGAGAAGATAGGGAGTGCAGAATATAGTTCTCAGCATTGTAGTGCATCTTCGTCTCCTCAATGACTTCTGTTTTCCAGGCCCCCACTCCCTCATCTTTACTATGGATGTCCAATCACTCTACACCTCTATCCCCCACCAGGAAGGTCTTAAAGCCCTCCTTTCTTTCCTCGACCGCAGAACCAGCCAATTTCCGTCTACCAATACTCTCCTCCACCTAGCAGAGCTGGTGCTCACCCTCAACAACTTCTCCTTCGAATCCTCCCACTTCCTCCAATCCAAAGCGTAGCTATGGGCTCTCGCCTGGGCCCTAGCTATGCCTGCCACTTTGTAGGGTACGTCGAACAATCACTGTTCCAAACTTACACTGGCCCTATCCCCGAATTCTGCCTCCGCTACATTGATGACTGCATTGGTGCTACCTCCTGCACCCATGCAGAACTCACTGACTTCATCAACCTCATCACCAATTTCCATCCTGCATTCAAATTCATTTGGACCAACTCCGACATCTCCTTACCGTTTCTAGATCTCACAGTCTCCATCACAGGTAACAGACTATTGACTGACATCTACTACAACCCATGGCTATCTAGACTACACTTCTTCCCACCCTACTTCCTGTAAAGACTCTATCCCCTACTCCCAATTCCTCCGTCTACGCCGCATCTGCACCCAGGATGAGGTTTTCCATAATAGGGCATCGTAGATATCCTCATTCTTTTGGAATTGGGGTTCCCCTCTTCCATTATAGAAGAGGCTCTCACCAGGGTTTCCTCAATATCCCGCAGCTCTGTTCTTGCTCCCCCTCCCCCCATTCGTAACAAGGACAGAGTCCCCCTTGTCCTCACCTTCCACCTCATCAGCCGTCGCATACAGCATATAATCCTCCAACATTTTCGCCACCTCCAACGGGATCCCACTAGTAGCGACATCTTCCCATCTCCACCCCTTTCTGCTTTCCCCAGAGACCGTTCACTCCGCAACTCCCTGGTCAACTCGTCCCTTCCCACCCAAACCACACCCGCCTCAGGTACTTTCCCCTGCAACCGCAGGAGATGCAACACCTGTCCCTTTACCTCCCCCCTCGACTCCACCAGGACCCAAACAGTCTTTCCAGGTGAGGCAGAGGTACACTTGTACCTCCTCCAACCTCATCTACTATATCCTCTGTTCCAGGTGTTAACTTCTGTACATCGGTGAGACCAAGCGCAGATTCGGCCATCGTTTCGCTGAACACCTCCGCTCAGTCCATCTTAACATACCTGATCTTCCGGTTGCTCAGCACTTCAACTCCCCCTCTCATTCCCAATCTGCCCTTTCTGTCCTGGGCCTCCTCCACTGTTAGAGTGAGGCCCAGCACAAATTGGAGGAACAGCACCTCATATTTTGCTTGGGTAGTTTACACCCCAGAGGTATGAACATTGACTTCTCTAACTTCAGATCGCCCTTGCTTGCCCTCATTCTCCACTCACTCCGCATCCCAGTTCTCCCACCAGTCTTACCATCTCCAACTACATTCCATGTCCGTGCTGCCCACTCAGCTGACATCAGTCTGACGAAGGGCCTCGACCCGAAACGTCACCCAGAGATACACTTGTACCTCCGCTGACAAACATCGTGGGGTCCTGCGACTCTGCCCGGCTCGGCCTGCGGACTCGGGAGCTGCCGACTCCAGTGGGAGGCGGCTGATTGGGAGGTCCAAGCCGCTGAGGAGGATTTTCACCGTCGGGGTTCGGCGTCGGCGTTCCACCAGCCTGGCGAGAGGGCCTGAGCATCGGGCCGCCCGGGGTGGCGACTGCGGGTGCTCGGGAGGCCCCGACCACGGGTGAACATCTGGGAAGATCGGAGGGGAGGCTGGCTGGACTATGGTGCCTTCCTCACCTTGGTGCCATTGTGTTATGTTGTGTCGTGGACTTTCTGTGTTTGTGCTTTTTTTAAAATTCTATTTTATTTTTAATATGTTTTATTATTTATTATTTATTTATTTTTATGATACTGACTGTAAAGGGAAATTCATTTTGTTGTCTCTAATTGAGACAATGACAATAAATTTGAATACAATACAATACAATACAAAGATGCTGCCTGTCCCACCGAGTTACTCCAGCATTTTGTGTCTACCTTCGATTTAAACCAGCATCTGCAGTTCATTCCTACACATTGCAGTTATCAGCTCCATAGACTGAGTCCAATGTCCTCAAGGGGGTATAGGTTAATTGAACAGTACACTAGAAAGGAAAATTCATACTATTCAGCAAAACCTTCACAAAACTCAAGAAGTAGCCATTGCCAAGTAAGAATATTGTTTTCTGGGGCAAGCATCTATTACATTTTTGATAATTTTATTTCAACACTAAATGACATTTGAGAGTCTGTGGGCACTTTTGCTGTACCACAGTGAAAGTATGTATAAAATTAAACAGCAATCAACTGAAAATAAGAACATACAGTAAATATAGTCATCATCGTTTCCATGATTTTGGTTTTGGCTCTGTTGAAAATCCAAAGTTACAGATCCTGTTGAGAGAGTGATTAAATTTAGCACTTGGCCTAGAACTAGTTAAAGGATGCTAAGTAAAACCTATACAAACAAACCATTTTATAAAAAGAAAACCGTTTAATAATAGTTACCATGCCAGCTTCTTTCAGGTGGTTGTAATATGGCCCTGGTATCAAATACAGGCCTTCAGCAGACATGAATGGTACTTGAGTGAACTGTTTTTCAATCTAAGACATCAAAACCAGACTTTCTCTCTTTAAGTGGATGTAAATATTATGCTCTGAGAAGAGGGCCAGAGATGCACTCAATGTTCTGGCCAGCTGTCCACCCACTGACTCATACCACTAGAAACTTGTACCAGAATCAAAGTCATCTTGTTAGGCCTCATGTTTAAGAAAGAACTGCAGATGCTGCAAAAATCGAAGGTAGACAAAAAGCTGGATAATCTCAGCGGGTGAGGCAGCATCTATGGAGCGAAGGAATGGGTGACGTTTTGGGTTGAGACCCTTCTTCAGACAGATGTGGGGGGGGGGGGGGGGGGGGGAGCACGGGAAGATCTTGTTAGGTCTCATTGTCTGTAACTCATTTTCACCTCGGCCACAGCTAACTATGGCCTGTTAGCTTTATCATCGTTACTTTTTGCATATCTTTCATTCATTTGTTCTATATCTCTCTACATCATCATCTATATCTCTCGTTTCCCTTTCCCCTGACTCAATCTGTAGAAGGGTCTCATCCTGAAATGTTACCTATTCCTTCTCTCCAGAGATGCTGCCTGACCCACTGAATTACTCTAGCTTTTTGTGCCTATCTTCGGTTTAAACCAGCATTTGCAGTTCCTTCCTACACACTAAAATTAAAGTCTCTTGTTGGGGGTCATGGGATATTCAGCAAAGATATAAATACCTGCAGTGTTTGGGGAGCTTGCATTTTAATTAATAAACACTAAATGTTGGAGTAACTCAGTGGAACAGGCAGATAGAAGGAATGGGTGACGTTTCGGGTTGAGACCCTCAGACTCTCAGTCAGAAGAAGGGTATCGACCCAAAGCGTCACCCATTCCTTCTTTCCAGACATGCTACCTGTCCCGCTGAGTTACCCCTGCATTTTGTGTCGATCTTTGGTGAAAATCAGCATCTGCCGTTCCTGCCTACTCATTTGAATTAAAAGGTAGCTCTTTCATAGTCAGGCAAGTGGTTTTCTTTGCTGATTCAATCCATTTTGTCCTAAGAAATTCTAAGAAATAGAGATGGAGTACGTCAGCCATGATTGGAATGAATTGTAAAGCTGATGCTAAGACCTGAATGATGAACTTTTACTCGGACATTCGTACAACCTAATCGATGGTCATGTTTTAGTTTAGTTTAGTTTAGAAATACAGCGCAGTAACAGGCCCTTCGATCCACCGAGTCCACACCGACCAGCGATCCCGCAAATTAACATGATCCTACACATACTAGGAACAATTTACATTTATACCAAGCCAATTCACCTACAAACTCGTACTTCTTTGGAGTGCAGGAGGAAACCGGAGACCTCGGAAAAAACCCCACGCAGGTCATGTGGACAACGTACAAACTCTGTATAGGCAGCACCCATAGTCGGGATCGAACCCGGATCTCCGGTGCTGCAAGCACTGTAAAGATCCTGTCCCACTTTCACGACCTAATTGGCGACCTCTGCCGAGTTTGCCCTTGACTCATACTCACAGCATGGCCGCCACGAGATCATAGGAGGTCGTAGGAGCTCTTGGTAATTCTTCCTCATGCTCGTGAGTGGTCTCCACGTACTCGTGGCCTCAAGTAGGTTGCAGCGTTTTTTCCAGCCTGATACAAAATGTCCACGAGTAAAAACAAAAGATCGGCATGGAAAAAATGTATACTTTTTACTCGTAGATAGGTCTTAGGTAGGTCGTAGTAGGTCGTGATGGTAGTCGTAGGTAGTCGTTGATAGTCGTAGGTCGGCAACTGGCCCGAGAAAAAAATGCAAACATGTCATAACTTTATCGTGTGATCATTTCCCACTCGTAGCTAGTCGTAGTTGATCTTAGGTGTTGAAGACTGAGGTCGAGGGGGGTCATAGGAGGTCGTAGACATAGTCGTAGGAGGTCGTAGACATGGTCGTAAGAGGTCGTAGACATAGTCGTAAGAGGTCGTAGACATAGTCGTAGGAGGTCGTAGGAGGTCTTTTACTTCAGCGAGTCAACACGACCTTGACATTTTTTTCAACTCGTCTAGGGTCTTCTAAATTTGTGGATTAGGTCGTCAAGAGGGACAGGCACTTTAGGCAGCAACTCTACCCGCTGCGCCACCATGATCGCCCTATGTTCACTGCATAGAAACAGCAACTGGATGACAAAATTATAATATTTGTTGCAAAATGCTTACATATCTTCAGAAGGAATCATTTGATACACCATATGTGCTGTCAATTGCACATTGTAAAATTTAAAATACAGTTGTTTTCTTATTATAAATCGGAATCAAAACGGATGTATTCTGTTTTTAATTTTGAGACAACATCCAACATCCTACAATTGAGACAACATCCAGGTGGTACAGCGGTAGTTGTTGCCTTACAGCGCTTGCAGAGCCTGAGACCCGGGTTTGATCCCGACTACGGGTGCTGTCTGTACGGAGTTTGTACGTTCTCCCCGTGACCTGCGTGGGTTTTCTCCGAGATCTTTGGTTTCCTCCCACACTCCAAAGACGTGCAGGGTTCTAGGTTGTTTGGCTTGAGTTTGTACTCTTGGTATAAGTGTAAATTGTCCCTCGTGTGTGTAGGCGTGTGTGGGGATCACTGGTCGGTGCGGACACGGTGGACCGAAGGGTCTGTTTCCACACTGTCTCTCTAAACTTAACTGAGCTAATTGCAGGTCCAAATATCAACTGTTCCATCTCCTTAAGAATCAATTTAAAGTTCATTCAGAAAGATAAACCCAATGCTAAATGCAAATGGCTTATAAAGATTTGTATCAAATGGGCTCTGTATTTCTTGAGCCTTTTAATCTGCACCTTGAAATACAGAGCAATGACAGTGCGAATTGTGAAGGTGATACTGAAAAACCACTTCTTTGTCAGGCTGGCTTCTTATCACTTAAACCTTCCTGCCTACCAGCCTCAGCCAATTTAATACTTTAACTACTGATGTTAGCTACTGATCTAGTGACAGTACAGGCACAATAATTATATCTGATCCAGTCAGACATTAGACTGACAAAATGTAATTTTGTCAGCTTCATGCCTTATTTTAAACTGCTGCACAACGTGGCATTTTAACACAAAGCTGAAATTCTCAAATGATTGCATTGATGGTACAGTGTGGTGTGAATAGTTTTATAAATGAGACTATTAAGGAAAATGTCAACAATATGCTGGAATAGCATTTTAATAAAAAATAGCTGATTCATTGCAGTGGTTTTATATGTTATATATCATTATGTTGGCTCACTGTGTATCGAAGTCCATTTGTGCACATATTGATTGTGGGTCTGTCCTTGCTTCATCACAATGGGTGAATAAAGTAGTTATGAGCACCTTTTATTTGAGAGGAATTTTCATACACAAATGTCAGATATAATGACATTATTCCCATCACTGAACACTGGTGCATAGCCTACTTTGTCATTCAAATTGCTGAGATGTTAATGCAGTAGAGTTGAATAGGTCAAGATTCACCTTGTTCATTTTGACAATCCTCCAGTCTGTATGCCGTGACCAGTAGAATAGTCACTGCTTATTTTAACATATTTCTCAAAGCTATAGTCACTGAATGAGACATTGTCATAGAAACTGCACCAAAGTGGTTAAATGGTGCAGCAAAGGGAACATGTCTCTGTCTGAAGAAAGGTCTGAAGAAGGGTCTCGACGTGAAAAGTCACCCATTTTTTAAATCCAGACCACTGGCGGCACGGTGGCGCAGCAGTAGAGTTGCTGCCTTACAGTGCTTGCAGCGCCAGAGACCCGGGTTCGATCTCGACTACGGGTGCTGTCCATACGGAGTTTGTACGTTCTCTCCGTGACCTGCGTGGGTTTTCTCCGAGAACTTCGGTTTACTCCAAAGACCTACAGGTTTGTATGTTAATTGGCTTGGTGGAAGTGTAAATTGTCCCTAATGTCTGTTGGACGGTGTTAGTGTGTAGGGATCGCTGGTTGCTGCGGACTTGGTGGGCTGAAGGGCCTGTTTCCCTTCTGTATCTCTAAACTAAACTAAGCTAAAGATGCCGCCTGACCCGTTGAGTAACTCCAGCTTTGTGTATCTATCTTATGTGGCTGTTCCATGTGGAATGTTGATGTGGAATGAGAAAGTTCACATTTTTTAACTGAAGGAAGTTGTTTCCATAGGTACCGGGATTCTTGGACCTTGATACAGTAATGCACGATAACTACAGGTAAATATTATAACCATATAAAGCATAAGCTTACCTATGCTATTTCATTTCACAGAACTCAAAAATATCATGACTTCTGCTGCCAATTTGCACCCTGCTCTTAACTACACCCAGTCCAGCTATGACTCTTTCTGTTCCTCTGGATCTCTCTCTCTCTCTCTCTCCCAGATGATAGACCATAAACAAACATCTATTACAAGTCTACAAACTCCCGCAGGTACCTTGATTATAGCTCATCCCATTATGTCAGAAATCCCGGTTGCGCCTATTCAGTTGATGTTGGTTTTGGTTTGTATAGATATGGGTTGTATTTGCTCAGGTGGTGCTACTCTCCACACAGGTGCCTCAAAGATGTATTTAGGTTTTTTTCTGAGCCATGATTCTCCTTCCAATAGAGTGGACTGAGGCCTTAATTTCATCTGTTTCCTAGTCTCTGCTCTCGCACCTCTCTTCCTGGCCATCAGCTTCCACCACATCAGCCTCCATACTAAAGGGATTATCCTTCATTTCTGCTGGTTCCAAGACCCCACCACCAGAGACTCCTTCCCCCTGCCTTCCCCTTCCTGCATTTATCATGCAGTTCCCTTCACAAGTCCCTGATCCAACCTTCCATCCCAACCACTCACTCTTTATCTAGTGATACATTCCCATGAAATGACAGGAGATACAACAATTGTCTTTTCTACTCTTCTATTCCCACTATACTAGGAGCCTTGGTCTTTCTAGGTGAAGCAGTAATTCACTTGCTCTTCTTCGAACCTATTGTATTCCATTTAATGCTCACAATGTTTCCTTCTCTACATTGGAGAAGCCAAATTAATATTTACTTTAGATTGGTTCAAGGATACAATGTGGAAACAGGTCCTTTGACCCAGCGAGTAAGCAACGACCATCGATCCTCACGCATAAGACTATCCTACACAAGGGACATTTTTTTTTACATTTATAACAAGCCAATTAACCTATAATTGACCTACGTCTTTTGGGTGTGGGAGGAAACCGAGGTGTTCGGAGAAAACCCGCGCAGCCACGAGGAGAACGTACAAACTCCATACCTGTAGCCAGGGTCGAAGCCGAGTCTCTGGCGCTGTAAGCACTGTAAGGCCCCAACACTACCGCTACGCCACCGTGCCACCCATTCTTCAGGATAAAGCAGACTGGCACCCTATCCACAGCCATTCTCTATAATTAGAACTGTACGTATTAAGCTGTACTATCTACAATGCATGGAACCAATTTAAGGCGGCATAATGGGACAGCTGGTAGAGCTACTGTCTCACACTGTCAGTGACCTTGGTTTGATCCTGACACCCCAAAGACATGCAGGTCTGCAGGTCCCTGTAAATGGCCCCTAGAGTAGGTATGTTACAAAACTTACCTTCGGCGGTGCTGCAATTCTGCCACTGGCCATGTGCGCGACTTTGGCGCCTTTGAGGGGGAGGGGGGGGGGGTTAAAATCCAGTTTTTTTCCTACCTGTCCTGGATATATTTTCTCGGAGTGCAAGCTTTTGCTGAAGAATTGTTCCAACGGCCGTTCTGTGAATTTTTATTTTTTTTCAAATCGCCCGACAAATCGCCCGACAAGTTCAGACAGTAATTCAAAATTCAATTTCTAAATCCGTCAACGCCGCCAACGGGGACGGATTTCACGTACGGGACAGGTAAAGGAAAGCTGTTTATTTTATGTATAAAAATGCTTCTTAAGATGCCTTTAATCCACATTTTACATTGCGAAACGGTGATTTAGGATCCATACGAACCGGCAGTATTTTTCCTGCCGATATGGGATTTAAATTCACCGCAACGTTCCAAACAATCGCGTTCCTCAAAACCCACACAAGATGATTAAAATGGCCATTAATTTACGGGAATTAAACACTAAATTCCTTCCATTTGGCATATAAATCCATGACAATGAGATTTAAAAATCATGTTATATTGTGAATTCTTGTGTGAATATATTTTTGGACACTTAGGCTATTTAAAAATGTTGATCTTTTCTTAAGAAATGGATAGATGTTTAGATCTAGTAATTGAATTTTATAATTAGCTACAATTGGGTAACTAACTAATTAAATGCTTTAATTTCAGGTCATCCAAGTAAGATTGTTTAATATTTGTTTCAGAATGCTTCAATCTAAAATAACTGAACATTTCTTTCAGTTCTCTTAATTTTTAAGAAGGTTATGGGCTTTTGACTGTCCTTGATCACAGCTTTTGTGTTAAGTCAATGGAAAAGCAATAGGGAACAAGATGCTAATTTCCGAGTATGACAATTGCCATAGCGTTTTTAATACTGAAGATATGAAAGTGAATTAGGTGTCAAATTAAACTTCTTTTTATGCTTTATCTGATGGGATAAATTGCAGACTTGATTTTATTAATCTCAAACATTTGTAACGTTGCTACCTGGAGTGGAATGGATGCAAAAATGGATAACATAGAACTAGTGTTAAAGACTAATTGATGGTCAGTGTGGACCTGGCGCCCCCCTAAACTGCACTATCAACTCTAAATTCACCCATCTTCTTTAAGAGCATTTGGTTAAGCAGTGAACTTTGTACAAAAAAGGGGCTCAAGGGCTACATTTATGTGTAGGAAGGAACTGTAGATGCTGCTTTGCATGGAAGGTAGACACAAATTGCTAGAGTGGGACAGGATAAAAGGAATGGGTGACGTTTTGGGTCAAGACCTTTCTTCAGAGTCTGACACTGAGTTACTCCAGTATTTTCTGTCCATCTGAGGGCAACATTTAAATGTGTTCACCAGCACTTATAAGCTCAGTTTCATGTCACACACCTTCGTCCCTTAGAAATATATCTCACTTTGCTCTTATTACCAGTTCAACATCACAGAGTCTCCAACCAAATAGTATGTTTGCAGCATTTTCACTATGCGCAGCACTATTCAGTATCTGAACTGGCAGCTGTATGAACTGTGTCAAGTAATGGGTTTCTCTGTCTTGACTACTTGATTGCTTAGCATTGGAAGTCTGTCCTATTGGAGGTTTCTAAAAAGCAAAGATCAAAGCCATGGCCAAGTTGATGATGTAATGGATGGGTAAATTAGAACAGGAGATGAGAAGAAGTGAAAGGAAAATATGAGAAGTTCAATAATCCACCATCTCTGCTGAGCAAAGATGTGTCATCTGTATCACTAATGGGTAACACTCTCCTCGTGAATTGAGATATTGAGCATGGATAAATCTGTTGCTGCAGGCACTGATATTATGCATGCTTTGCCTGTAAGAGAGTTGGAAATGTTAAGTAAGTGTTTTACAATATGTCTGAGTGACATGCTTGCCAGTATTAAATAGCTGTGAGAATCTTTAAGATGTGATATGGAAATATGAGTGATGATCGGTCAGTGAGCATCTGCTGATGCATTTAAAAAGTAGGTGGGGGAATTATTAGTTGGAGATTGTTATCTGATTGTAACATGTATGATGTGAATGTAAAACATAGGGGATTGTCTGAAATTTGTAGGGCTGTTGTTTTCGGCAGAAGCCATTTGTACATACCTGTGTAGCCTTGAGTCTAAAATTATTAACCTGTTTTTCTACTGAATCCAGACTAATGGTGCTTCATTTCTGGGGGTGATCTTGTCAGCTAACCACTCCTATCCATGCTATCTGATATACAGTAGCTGTATAGATTCTTGAACTCCTGGGCATAGACTTCTACTCCATGGTAGTAAATCTAGAAACGAGGAACTACAGATCCTGGTTTATTAAGGAACGACAAAATAGTGGAGTAATGCCCCTGTCCCACAGGAAACCTGAACGGAAACCTCTGGAGACTTTGCGCCCCACCCAAGGTTTCCGTGCGGTTCCCGGAGGTTGCAGGTGGTTGCTGGAGGTTGCAGGTAGTGGAAGCAGGCAGGGAGACTGATAAAAAACCTCCGGGAACCTCCGAGAACCGCACGGAATGTTTGGGTGGGGCGCAAAGTCTCCAGAGGTTTCCGTTCAGATTTCCTAAGTGGGACAGGGGCATAACTGAGTGGATCGGGTGCCACCCCTGGAGAACATGGACAGGTGAGATTTCAGGTCGGGACCCTACTGAATATGAGTTGATCTAAATCTAAATCTAAATCGATTTGGTCTCTTCCATGCCTTGGACCCAATCTTCTAAACCTGCAAAATTATTTTCTTCACTGCTTGGGGACAAGGAGCAGGTTCCCTTTAAGAGTTGCAATCACAGCTTCAACCTGTGAAGTTTAACTTTGGCTGGTGCGGTCCCAAAGTTGCACCCAATGCATATGTGTTAATATGATAAATACTGCAGATGACGTTGTCTGAACAGTCCAGTAGTGATAATGAGGTGAGAGCACTAAAATTCAGGTGCGACTTGGCATGGGTAGCTCATGTATAGAAATCTTAACAGATGTGTTCCAGAGTGAACTAATTTATTCCCCATGATCTCATCCAGGGAATGTGCCTTGACCAAATTACTGGCAATGTGGTGCTTTTACTAGGTACCATTAGCTGAGCACAAGATCGTGAGATTCAGATAAAATGTGCCCCCCCTGACCACTGTGCTAATAAGACCCACAAATTCACAAGGGATACAGTGCTCACTTATCTTAGCTATAATGGGGTATTGCCAACACTTCCAAAGAAATAGCAGTAAAGAAATGATTCAGTTTGCCCTTTAGCTAAATTTAGTTTAGAGATACAGCATGGAAAGAGGCCCTTCGGCCCACTGAGTCCATGCCAACCAAAGATCACCTATGCACTATCACTATCTAACACACCAGGGGCAATTGACTGAAGCTAATCAACCTACAAACCTGCATGGCTTTGGAGCATGGGAGGAAACCGAAGCACTTGGGAGAAGTGGATTTTGTGAGAGACTCCCATCTGCATCTAATTTCAGAGCAGTTAAAGATTGGCGTATTCTCCATTTTTTTTTTTTTCTTTGATTCTTTTAAAAAAAAATCACTTCTTCAGGTTTTACGTTTCTACGGGTCTCTCTTGATCACTCTTTCACGCACTTACTATCCTAACTCTCTCTACTTTCCTTCTTTTTAAGATTTAAAGTAAGAAGTTGTACAGGAAATGTATTATGTTATTCTTGTCTGAATGACAATAAAGGAATCAAATTCAAATTCAATTCAAATTGGCTTATTGGCTTATTAGAAGTAATGTACATTACTTCAAATTAATAAAATATATATATTTTTTAAATAAAACCATTTCAGAGCAGTTAAAGATTGGCGTATTGGCTTGTCTTTGATGAAGTGTCATTGCTTTGCAAACTTTGAACCGGTGTTTTGGTATTGGGAGTTTGCATTCAAAGATATTATAATATGTGGCTATCATTTTTGTGTGTCATTGTCTGGAATTAAATAGCTAGTTTCGTAAATACAGTGCCTTGTGATGAAAGCTGCACTGCAGATATGAAAATGAATGGAAAAACGGAAGAGTTTAGTTTAGTTTTCATTCATTTTACAGATACGGCGTGGAAACAGGCCCTTCGCCCCATCGAGTCCGCACCAACCAGTGATCACTGCATATTAACACTATCCGCCACACACTTGGGGGCAATTTACACATATCATGCCAATTAACCTACAAACCTGTACGTCTTTGGAGTGTGGGAGGACACTGAAGATCTCGGAGAAAACCCACGTGATCACGGGGAGAACGTACAGACGGCACCCGTAGTCAGGATCGAACCCGGGTCTCCGATGCTGCAAGCGCTGTAAGGCAGCAACACTACCGCTGCGCCACCGTGCCTGTAATCCAAAGATAATTGGCAACGGACAAGATATCTTGAATCTTCCGATTGTAATCATGGTTAGGTCATAGGCAGTAAAAAATCCCCAAATTCAAATAAGTACCACGTTAAATATCCATCTCTTGCTTGATTCTTTTAAACCAAAAGACGACCTGTCCAGACTTGTCCCTTTATTTTCCTCCACAGTTTGTGGAGCAACTGGAATCAAGAGTTTAATCGTGAGAGTGATCTACTGCCAGGGGCCTTCCAAACTGTAGCGATTCACTTGTGGAGCAAATCCAGGAAGTAACATCTTGGAGACACAAAAAGCTGGAGTAACTCAGCGGGTCCGGCAGCATCTCAGGAGAAAAGGAATAAGTGACGTTTCAGGTCGAGATTCTTTTTCAGACTGAGAGTCCGGGGAAAGGGAAACGAGAGATATAGACGGTGATGTAGAGAGATGTAGAACAAATGAATCAAAGATATGCAAAAAAGTAATTACGATAAACGAAACAGGCCATTGGTTGCTGTTTGTTAGGTCAGAACAAGTTACAGACAATGAGACTCAACAAGACCGCTATGAAGCTGGCATGACTTGGGTGGGGGAAGGATGGAAAGACACGGAATTTAGGGGTTACTTGAAGATAGAGAAAGCAATACTCTTCAAAATCTTCCTGTCAAATTAATCACTGCATAATTCTCTGTATTAAATTATATTTACCATTTGTCTTCCCATTTCACCAGTGCTTATTACCCTCAAATCTATTACAATCTGTCCCAATCTCTCCAATATCCTGCATTTTATATGGCAAACAATATGAAAAGATGTCTGCCCTGGTTCGGTCTGTAGGGGGAGAGGCTCCATAGAGGCGTTCGTTGCCTACTCAGAAACAGTTCAGAAGGCCACACAGAGCGGGCTGACCCCAGGCTGATGAGCACCAGAACTCGGGGTAGCAACCAATTGGAACTGAGGCCAGGTTATTTTTTTCAATTCCAAAATCTTTCAGAATTCAGGCATTGCAAGCAAGGCCAGTTTTATTGCCGATTCTTAATTATCCTTGAGAATAAGGTGGTGAGTGAATTTCTTGAACTGATGTATTCTTTCCGATATTAGATTGGGAACTCCAAGTTTTAGACACAACAGCAATGAATAACCAGTGAAATCTATCCTACGGCCTTTGCGATGGCTGCACTCAGCATACATACTCTTGATGCTTGTAACGTGCCAGTCTGTGGCATTCACTTGCCAACATCTTCTTACACAAAGTCAACATGTTTCAAGCATCAAGTTGATGATCTTCCAGTAGCAGTTGATAATTCCCTCACTATGAATCCCATTAGTTGCCCATAGAGCTGTTTCTATTCCTTTGAGGATGGTATAACTTCCAAAAATAGTTTTACAGTTAATTAACTCCTTGATCTCCTAGTCATCCTCGGTTTTCTTTGGTAGAAAGCAAAAGTCTCTTCACAGAAACCGATTATAGTTGGCTCATAGGTTGTGGACTCTCTGCAGATCCTGCAGATGGTTAGGTTGTAGATTGTTTGTCAGGTGATGTGTGACAAGAGCTACCTTCGTAGGGTCCTTGAAAATTCTGACATTGATCATCTACATTGGGTTTTGGGGCCAAGTTGATAGAAATAATAAAGTGGAATGATGTGCCTGCTCTGGAGAGGGTCCAGAGGAGGTTTACAAGGATGATTCCAGGAATGAGTGGGTTTGCATATGATGAGCGTCTGACAGCACTGGGCCTCTAATCGCTGGAGTTTAGAAAGTTGAGGGGGAACCTCATTGAAACTTACAGAATAATGAAAGGCATGAAATGAAAGTGGATGTGGAAAGGATGTTTCCACTGGTGGGGAGAGTCTAGGGTCGGAGGTCATAGTGTCAGAATCTTCCTATGACTATGATTCTCAGGGACTCCCCAACAGTGACAGGCCTAAACCTCATCTGCCATCATAGCTGAAGTACTCAGACATCTATGTATGTATGTATATATATACTATATATATATATATATATCTATACTATTACTAAAACACTCATCTTGACCACTTCTGGTCTGGGTTGTATTTAAATTTGCACAAAAACGCTACACTATATCACTAGAATTATTCGCCACCTTACTAACCGTTCTCCTCTGCTCCAAGCCACCAAGTTTTATTCTGATTACAAAAGTTATGAAGGTTTACAAAATCGTGAAATCAGCAGATTGGTCTTCTCGCCTGTCTGTCGCCATGAAGGTAACGCCCCTTCCGCTGTTAATCTTTGCTGATAATCACCGGGTTGGGCGAGGAGAATAAAACCCCAGAGGCGGGGCTGAGTCCGCAAGCTGTGCGGAGAAGAACGACCAGCGAAGCGACCAGCGAAACGACCAGCGCCCGCTGCGAGTCCCCATCGCACCCCCAACCCCTTCCCTTCCGGCCCCCCTCGCTGGCTCCTGCCCCCCCTCCCCCGTAATACCGCACTCTCCCCAAGGCTCTTCCCCCATCTTTTCTCCGAGTTCTCTCCCCCCCTGCTCACAAACCCCTCCACCCGCACACCCCAACCCCCCCCCGTCCCTCCCACATACCCCTCCAATCCACACAACCCTCCCTCTGCCCAGTCACACCCTGAGCTCTCTTCCCCCCCTGCATCTTTACTACAGCTGCGGGAGGCTCTGGATGAGCCGGCCCGGCCTGACCCAGCCCAGCCAGCACAGATTCGGAGATGGCGCCAATGTCGCCAAACAGAAAGCGGAGATTCCCGGCGAAGGAGAACGACCATCAAAGTGACCAGAGCCCGCTGTGAGTCCCCATCGCACCCCCAACCCCTTCCCCTCTGGTCCTTCTCGCTAGCTCCTGCCCCCCTCTCCCGTGATACCTCATCTCCCCCACGGCTCTTCCCTCGTCTTTTCTCCGAGCTCTCTCCCCCCCCGCCCCCACACCCCTCCCCCCCGCCCCCACACCCCTCCCTTCCCACACACGCCTACCTTCCACACGCCCCTCACATCTGTCTCCCTGCCCGCACACACCCCTCTCCCACACACCCGTCTCTCCCAAACCCCCCTGCCCACACATACCCCTCACCCCTGCACAACCCCTCTTCCCACAGATACCCCCCTCCCACAACCCCTCCCCCAAAACCACCCCCTCCCCCCACAACCGCTCTCTCCCCTCCCGCCACAACATCCACACAACTACCCCTCCCCCCCACAGACCTCACCACCCACAAACCCCTCCTCCACAACACCCCCTGCCCAAAAACCCCCTCCCCCTCACAACCCCCCCCTGCCCACACATACCCCCCTGCCCATACACACACACACACCCCCCCTCCTTTCCACACCCCCCGCCCACACACACACCTCCCCCAAACCACCCCATCCCACATCCTCCCTCCCCCCACACCCCACCCACATCACACACCCCTCCCCCCCCCCACATCCCTCCTCCGCCCCCCCTCACAAACCCTTCCAGCCCACGTACACACTTCCTTTCCCACCTCATAACCCCCCCCCCCCACCACACACCCTCCGTGTCCCACGGGTCCCACTTAATCTAGTATATATATAGATGGCGCGCTGCTGCGACCCGACTCCGGTGGATGGTGACACCGGGAGCTCGCGGGTCCCCGGTGGGAGACTGCTTTACGGAGCACCAGCAACGGCAACTTCTCCCGCCCGAATTGCGGGGTTGAATGTGACCTGGAGCGGGGCCTTACATCGCCCGGCATGGCTTAAACAGCCGCGGGACTTGGTAGCGCCTGCCGGGGGCTCCAACATCAAGACCCGGAGCAGGGCCTTACATCGCCCGGCGCAGCTTTAAATGGCCGCGGACTTGCTAGCGCCCGCCGGGGGCTTTGACTTTGACATCGGGAGAAGAATGGAGAGCAGGGGAGAGACAAGACTTTGCCTTGTGAATCTCCTCCTCACTGTGATGGAGGTTTGTGTAAATTGTGTTGGTGTGTGTCTTGGTTCTTTTCTTGAATGACTGCAGAAACCAAATTTCGTTTGAACCTCATGTAAGGTTCAAATGACAAATAAATGGTATTGTATTGATCACCAAACTGATCACCAAACTCGGTAACCTGGGCATCGACCCCTCCCTCTGCAACTGGATACTGGACTTTCTAACCAACAGACCCCAGTCTGTTAGGTTAGACAAGCACACCTCTTCAACCCTCACCCTGAACACCGGCGTTCCACAGGGCTGTGTGCTGAGCCCCCTCCTCTACTCCCTCTTCACCTATGACTGCACACCTGTACATGGTACTAACACCATCATCAAGTATGCAGATGATACAACGGTGATTGGCCTCATCAGCAACAATGATGAGTCGGCCTACAGGGAGGAGGTCCAGCACTTAGCAGCATGGTGCGCTGACAACAACCTGGCCCTTAACTCCAAGAAGACCAAGGAGCTCATTGTAGACTTCAGGAAGTCCAGGGGCGGCACGCACACCCCCATCCACATTAACGGGACGGAGGTGGAACGTGTTTCTAGCTTCAGGTTCCTGGGAGTCAACATCTCCGATGACCTCTCTTGGACCCACAATACCTCAACTCTGATCAAGAAGGCTCACCAGCGTCTCTTCTTCCTGAGGAGACTGAAGAAGGTCCATCTGTCTCCTCAGATCCTGGTGAACTTCTACCGCTGCACCATCGAGAGCATCCTTACCAACTGCATCACAGTATGGTATGGCAACTGCTCTGTCTCCGACCGGACGGCATTGCAGAGGGTGGTGAAAATTGCCCAACGCATCACCGGTTCCTCGCTCCCCTCCATTGAGTCTGTCCAAAGCAAGCGTTATCTGCGGAGGGCGCTCAGCATCGCCAAGGACTGCTCTCACCCCAACCATGGACTGTTTACCCTCCTACCATCCGGGAGGCGCTACAGGTCTCTCCGTTTGCCGAACCAGCAGGTCCAGGAACAGCTTCTTCCCGGCGGCTGTCACTCTACTCAACAACGTACCTCGGTGACTGCCAATCACCCCCCCACCCCCCGGACACTTATTATCACTTATTATTATTTATTTAAATCATTTGCTATGTCGCTCTTCCAGGGAGATGCTAAATGCATTTCGTTGTCTCTGTACTGTACACTGACAATGACAATTAAAATTGAATCTGAATCTGAATCTGAATCTGATTGTATTGTATATGTGGGTATGTGTATATATACACACACACTGGACTTTTTTTCTCATTTATTATATTGTTTACAGTGTACAATGTTTATGGTCACACTGATCTGTTCTGTAGTCATGCCTACTCTATTATGTTGTGCTGAAGCAAAGCAAGAATGTCATTGTCCTATCTGGGACACATCACAATAAATTCACTTGAATCTTGAATCTTAAATCTTGAATCTGGAATCTGGAATCTGGAATATTCTGTTGCGCTGCTGCAAGTAAAACAATCATTGTTGTATCTGGGATATGACATTAAAACACTCTTGACTTGACTGTGGCACTCATTTTTTGTGCCTCTCTGACACAAGGCCATGATTGGGACGAGTTATGGCAAATGTGGCAAGAATATAGGTTGTGAGGAAAAAGTTTAGTGTAAGAATGGATACTTGTTCATGGATGTGGATTCAGTGGCCTATTCTCTCCATATCTCTAGTTCAGGGGTCGTCAGCCTACGACCCCCGGGCTGAATGCGGCCCATAACCCGAAATCATCCGGATCACAGGCGTATCTTTTTTCCGTATGCATCCGGCCCGCAGACTTCAATCATCTCCGGTACCTCCTGTGGCCGAGGCCGTGGCCATGGCGCCCAGGCGCGTTGATGCAAGGAGGCCTGCGCTACCGGCCGCAATGGCGGAGCCGGTGAACGCCGAGCGCCACCAAGAGACAGTCTTCTGGAATCGCAGATTAGGTCGCCCAAGTGGGACAAGCCCTTATCTCTATGGAATATAGACCATGTGGAGGCGTTGCATGGAATTATATAACTGGTTTGGACTGATGGTGGGATGGAAGAGGTGGAGTATCTACTGTCCATTTGCTTCACGCTGTATAGTGCAGTGCCCAATATCCCAGCCTTAATGAAACCAATGTTTTAACAAAGTTCAACACAACTTCCTTGCCTTTGTTCCCAGCACCTTCAGTTACAAACCCGTGCAAATGGTAGGCATTGTTGATACTGCATATTTTGCAAAGTGCAAAGGTTCAAAGGTTCAAAGATTATTTATTAGTCACATACACCTAGGTGTAGTGAATTGCTTCTTGCCAATGCAGCACATGAAGAAGGAATACAGACATAACATTAATAAGAGTTTTAAACATAAAGAACATCCCCCCACAATGGCTCCCACCATGGGGGAAGGCACAAAGTCCAGTCCCCAACCCCAGTTCACCCATAGTCGGGCCCATTGAGGCCTCCACAGTTGCCTCTACGGAGGCCCGATGTTCCTGGCCGTTCTCGCCGGGTGATGTTGCTCCGGCGTCGGGAGAATCCTCGCAGCGGCCTGGGAACCCTGGAACGGCCGCTTCCGTACTGGAGGCCGCGGCTTCCGAAGCCAACAAGGCCGCGCTGGTTTGAGCTCCACTACTGGCGATCTCATCTAGAGATCCCAGGCTCCCGGTGTACAGTTCGCGCCGCCGCCCGCAGCTGGCCGCTCCTCAAACGCGCAGTTCCGCGATGTTTTCCCCAGCGAACTTCAGCTCACCGGAGCTCCAGCGCGGCGACCCAGGCAAGGCATCGCCTGCTCCCCGATAGCGCTCCAGCGCTGTGCCGCCGCCGAAGCCGTGGTTCTGGGCAGTGCCCGACAGGAAACGCCGCTCCAGGCCCGCTGGTAGGCCGCGAGGACGGGTCGAAGCTGCAGCCCGGAGAAAAGCTGCCTCTCCGACCAGGTAGGGACCCTAAAAGGTAGTTTCCCCCTTCCCCCCCCTGCATAATGGTGTATCTTGCTCTGCTCTATGATGTTTGGCCAGTGCTCCGAATGGCATCCTCGAAGGGGCGAGATCTATGTGACACGTGATTTGAAGCCTGCCATCCGGGGTGGGTTGTGGGCGGGATCCATGTGTACACGTGATAGATGTGGCCAGCTATCCGCTCACAGACATGCGTCCTGGCTCCAACAAGGTTGCCGACCCCTGCTCCAGTTCTTCTCTTCAATAGCAATTAAAATCAGGAGAGAAAAATGCAAAATGTGAACATTTATTTTAAAAAGGGTTGTAACTGTGGATTTTTTTCCCTTCACTTGGCAATTAGAGTATAATTCAATTTTATTTTCCCCACTCATTATTATGCCATTGCCAAACAAACTGAAATATAAAGGTGAACTTCTTTTACATTGATGCCAAATTGACATGATTTCACCCACCCCCACCCATGTGTTCAACAATGTGACATTGCTCCAACTTAACTGCTCTGAGTACTCATATATGAGTAGCCACATATATATGAGCAGTCTGTACACTGAGCATTCATTCAATAGGAGCTGCGTTGCATGTCCGAACCAATTCTACTTTAAAGCAGCACAACAAACAGAAAAAGAAGTGTTAATCTCAAAACTTTGGGCTGGGTTCAAAGCAAGTTTCAACAAAAAGTCAGTTTTCTAACATTCTGTGCCAATCACTCTCAGCTCTGTTGCCTCTAACTATTGCTTTTTTGTACGAATGAATGGAAAGGGAATATGCATTGTTGTGCAGTCTATCAGGGTTGTCTTGGACAATCAATGTTTTGCTTTTTCTTGCGTGGATAACAGATGCAGGAGCTAGATTTTACTTCTAACCTGATCCCTTTCATATGCATGCTGGGTTTTGTCATCTATCTATTCATAACTAAAGCTCTGATCTTGTTATCTTCCGGTTTGCGCGGTCTTTCTATTTGCACATAAACAGTACGCGAAAGCGCTAAGATTTTTCGCCAGCTTGCTCACCGTTCTCCTATGCTGCGATTGCCCTGTTTCGTTCCGATGCGGTGCTGGCTCGAAGGGCCGAATGGCCTCCTCCTGCACCTATTTTCTATTTTCTATGTTTCTAATGCAGAAGCGCAGATCGATCTCCTCTCCTGCCATTTAACGCCATGTGGATTAGTCTTTTCTCCTGTCACTCCGTGCGACAGTGCGCCCCTTCCTGTGCCATCGTGTCTTTACTGGAGCTGAGGATGGCCGGCGGAGGTTTCCATCCGATTTACGGAGGGACCGGAAAAGGCCCAGCCCAGCGGGGAAAATGTCGCCAAATGGAAAGTAGAGAATCTGATCCCGGCAGAGGAGAACGACCAGCGACCAGCGACCGCTGTGAGTCTCCATCCCACCGTCAACTCCAGCCCCTTCCCCTCTGGTCCCCCTCGCTGGCTACTGCCCCCTTCCCCTGTGATACCCCCCTCTCCCCACAACCCCTGTCTTTTCTCCGAGCTATCTCCCCCCCTGCCCACACACCCCCCCGCCCACAAACACCCCCACCCACACAGCTCAGCCCCCTCCGCCAACACACCCCCCCCCCCGCCTCCACACCGCCTCCTCGTCCCCACCCCCCACCACAAACCCCCCCGCCAACATGCCCCCTGCCCACACCCCCCCGGCTCCACCCACCCACCCTGTCCACCCCCCCCCCACGCAAACACACCCCCACAACCCTCCCCGCCTACATATCCTCTCCCGCCTACATACCTCCACCCCCCCCACAAACCCCCCCCCCCACACAGAGACGCAACAAGAAAGAATGGACAGAATAAATCTCATCTTTAACGTTTAAATTGTTGTTATATTTTAAGAGTTATTCACACTTTCACCTTTAATAAATCACTTTTCCACTCGCCGTGCCCGTCAGCTGTGCCTGTGCAGTAATACCTGCGTGCTCTACATCACAATGGGAACCCAATGGGCGAGAATTGCTGTGCCGCCGGAGAGCCGATATGAGGGGGGATGGAGTGAGTGTGTGGGGGGAAGGGCAAGAGGCGGAGTGGGGGGGTGAGGGTGAGGAGGAGGGATCAGGGGCAGCACAACAGGAACCCGTCAGCCGCGCCTTCACAGTTAGGGGCTGTGGGTGAGTGGTGGAATATTGCATTGGGGGAACGGGTTGCATTGGGGGAGCGGGTGAGTGGTGGAATGTTGCTTTGGGGAATGGGTTGTGATTGGGTTCCAGGCCTCCCGTGTGGCTGGGACCCAACAGGTTAAACAGTAGTTTCAACCAGTTTGAATAGGACAATGTGTAGGAAGGAACTGCAGGTGCTGGTTTAAACCAAAATAGACACAAAATGCTGGAGTAACTCAATGGGTCAGGTAGCATCTCTGGATAAAAGGAATTGATGTTGTTTCGGATCAAGACTCTTCTTCAGACTGACAGTCAGGGAAAGGGAAATGAGAGATATATATACTGATGTAGAGAGATATAGAATTATAGATGGTGATAACTTCAAGTAACCCCTACATTCCCTCTCTCTCCATCCCTCCCCCACCTAAGTCACCCCAGCTTCCCGTTCTCACCGAGCAAACAGCTAACAATGGCTTGTTTCGTTTATCATCGTTACTTTTTTGCATATCTGTCATTCATTTGCTCTATATCTCTCCACATCACCGTCTACATCTCTAGTTTCCCTTTCCCCTGGCTCTCTGTCTGAGGAAAGGTCTCGACCTGAAACGCCACCCATTCCTTCTCTCCAGAGATGCTGTCTGGCCCGCTGAGTACAGAATTCAGCAAGGTGAACATGCTACAAGTTTATGAATGGTCTGCAGATGAAGGACTCTGCTGTTTGGCTCTGGTTCTCTGAAAAGTTTCATCAAATCTGCAAGTCTCCTTGCCTCCTGGATTTTGCAGAAATTTCGCAAACACACAGTATGCACTAAATAATCAAATCTTTCATTACAACCCAATGGTCTGTAAACATCCATTCTCTCTGTGAAAATGAGAAGTAACACAAAATGAAAAAGCATCTTCATGGTTGATAAAAAAAACTTCAATTGACAGCCTGGTTGAGGCATTATTGAAAAACAAAGAAGTAATGATGCATGAATTTGAAACAAAAACTGATTTACTGGTCAATTCTCAGTAGTGGCCATGATCACTGAATACCAGAACATTTTGGAGTATATTTTTTATAGGTGAGAATAAAGTTTGCAAATGTTGCTCAATGAGGTAGAAAATTGACTAATATTTCTACACTCAAGATGGGATTTCAAAGAGATAATGTTTCAGTGAAATAATGGGTTAATTTTCCACACTTCCTGGTGATTCAAGGTACTCCTTTCCCTCAAAAGAGTGAAGAGTTAAAAGAGGGATAAGTAATCTTGTAAATCATCATTAATGAGGAGATTTTGCAGCATTCTGCAGCTGCAGAAGATCAACAAATAACTAAGTATTTATCTTCAAGTCAAACCTCAAGTCGGGGAAGATAATGATGACAAAGAATTGTGTGCACGAGGAATAAGTGCTGTAGGAATTTATTGACTGAGAACATGAATGTTGTAATCCATTCCTGGCATATAGGAACACAGTGCATCACTCAATTCCTATGATCCTGTTCTGCCTTAATCCTCCCTGAGAACCAGATCAGCTCAGCCTTCTCCCAATTTTACAGAGCCTTTTATTTAATTACCTATCTGTTAGGCCTTATTCTCCATGGTCTGTTTAATTACATATTAAGACTCAAATCTGTGGCTTACCTCATGTGCATTTTCAGTCTAAAGGTCATGTGCTTCGAAGAAATGCAATATCTATTTTCTGGTCAAACTATAGCCCAGCAGTGATAGTCTTTTTATACTCTCTGTACTACAATTTCAAATATTATGCATGAACCTATAATATTTCAGATCATTCTTGCAATTAAATATAAAATCATCTTCTTCAGATTGCAGGGGATTCCAGACTTCTGTGCCAATATGATGAAGCTTGGACACGCGGAACACGCTGGAGGTCAGATTCTGGTGAACCCGACATCTACTCTGCCGTTAGATGCAGCACCGACCCCAAAATCCATACTGTGCCGAGGAAACCAATACACTTTGCATTTTGTTGCTGTAATTCTCACATCTAGTGAGACCAGGGGTTTCATGTGAAAAATACCATTTGTATGTGGCCATAGCTGTCTTTAAAACAGAAGTGATTTGCTTTTCTTATTTGAATTAATAAGTCTGCCTCAGTGGAGGCCGGTTCTCTGGATGCTTTCAAGAGAGAATTAGATAGTGCTCTTCAAGATAATAATAATAATAATAATGGATGGGATTTATATAGCGCCTTTCTAATACTCAAGGCGCTTTACATCGCATTATTCATTCACTCCTCAGTCACACTCGGTGGTGGTAAGCTACTTCTGTAGCCACAGCTGCCCTGGGGCAGACTGACGGAAGCGTGGCTGCCAATCTGCGCCTACGGCCCCTCCGACCACCACCAATCACTCACACACATTCACACACATTCACACACAGGCAAAGGTGGGTGAAGTGTCTTGCCCAAGGACACAATGACAGTATGCACTCCAAGCGGGATTCGAACCGGCTACCTTCCGGTTGCCAGCCGAACACTTAGCCCATTGTGTCATCTGTCGTCCCAAGATAGCGGAGTCAAGAAGGGGAGAAGGTAGGAATGGGGTACTGATTGTGGATGATCAGCCATGATCATAATGAATGGCGATGCTGGCTCGAAGGGGCAAATGGCCTCCTCCTGCACCTATTGTCTATTATCTATTAACTATTATCTATTATCTATTGGCGATTTAAAATATTTCACATCGATTAATTATGTATTGATATTTTATTTACTTTAAAATGTATTTAAATATCAGAAGGCTGTCAGAGAGGTCTTAGTTGGATTATCTGAACCCTTCTCACCATTTGCAGATTGTTCCCTCTTGCAGAATGCCACAGCAGTGAGATCTTCATGTCATTGGGCCATGGTATCATCTGTATGATACAAAGTATCATCTGCCACTTTCCTTCTTCATATATGAGCAGTGGTAAAATGCAACAAGCTCTATTCAACTAATTGTGGATCGTAAGGCATCTTTCTTCAGAAACATAGAAATATAGGTGCAGGAGTAGGCCATTCGGCCCTTCGAGACAGCACCGCCATTCAATATGATCATGGCTGATCATCCTAAATCAGTACTTTAAGACAAATCTGACTCTAAGACTAAATCTAAGACACGGGTGAAATTATTATGGGGAACAAGGAAATGGCAGAAGTGTTGAACAGGTACTTCGGATTTGTCTTCACTAAGGAAGACACAAACAATCTCCCAGAAGTTCTGGAGGACAGAAGATCTAAGGGCGTAGAGGAACTGAAATACATTTTTATTAGACGAGAAATAGTATTGGGTAGGCCAATGGGACTGAAGGATGATAAATCCCCTGGGCCGGATGGTCTGCATCCCAGGGTCCTCAGGGAAGTGGCTCTAGAGATAGTGGATGCATTGGTGATCATTTTCCAATATTCAATAGATTCAGTATCAGATCCTGTGGATTGGAGGAAAGCTAATGTTATCCCACTTTTCAAGAATGGAGCGAGAGAGAAAACGAGGAATTACAGACCAGTTAGCCTGACTTCGGTAGTGGGAAAGATGCTGGTCAATTATTAAAGAGGTAATAATGGGGCATTTGGATAGCAGTAAAAGGATTAGTCCAAGTCAGCATAGATTCATGAAAGGACAATCATGCTTGACTAATCTTCTGGAATTTTATGAGGATGTGACAAGTGAAATGGATGAAGGGGAGCCAGTGGATGTAGTGTATCTAGACTTTCAGAAAGCCTTTGATAAGGTCCCGCACGGGAGACTGGTGACTAAAATTAGAGCACATGTTATTGGGGGTAGGGTGTTGATGTGGATAGAAAATTGGTTGGGCAGACCAGAAGCAAAGAGTAGGAGTGAACGGGTCCTTTTCAGAATGGCAGGCAGTGACGAGTGGAGTGCCGCAAGGCTCGGTGTTGGAGCCGCAACTGTTTACCATATATATTAATGATTTGGAAGAAGGATTTAGGAGCAACACTAGCAAGTTAGATACATAGAAACATAGAAAATAGGTGCAGGAGTAGGCCATTCGGCCCTTCGAGCCTGCACCGCCATTCAATATGATCATGGCTGATCATCCAACTCAGTATCCCGTACCTGCCTTCTCTCCATACCCCCTGATCCCTTTAGCCACAAGGGCAACATCTAATTCCCTCTTAAATATAGCCAATGAACTGGCCTCAACTACCCTCTGTGGCAGAGAGTTCCAGAGGTTCACCACTCTCTGTGTGAAAAATGTTTTTCTCATCTCGGCCTTAAAGGATTTCCCCCTTATCCTTAAGCTGTGACTCCTTGTCCTGGACTTCCCCAACATCGGGAACAATCTTCCTGCATCTAGCCTGTCCAACCCCTTAAGAATTTTGTAAGTTTCTATAAGATCCCCCCTCAATCTCCTAAATTCTAGCGAGTATAGGCCGAGTCTTTCTTTCTTCATCTGCGGATGGCACAAAGATGGATGGCAGTGTGAACTTTGAAGAGGATGTTAGGGCAGACAACTTGCTGTCCAACAACACTGTTGGAGGCTGTGTGGGAGTACGGAGGCAGACCACTCGCATATTTTCTGGAACTGTGTAAAGATAAGGCCATACTGGGAAAATGTTAATGCAGCTGTAAATAATATCTTGGGTTATAAAATCCCAAATACCTGCCCTGTGATGTATCTGGGGCATATTAAAGATAGTGTAAAAATAGAAGATACATATTTGATTAAAGTTTTGCTTGCAGCAAGTAAGAAGGCTATTACCAGGCAGTGGCTTAATGAAAAAAGTCCAAAACAGGAACAGTGGTTAGAAATTGTGCGAGCCATCTTTAATATGGAGAAATTGACATATTCCTTGAGAGTCAAGGAGAATTCATTTGAGAAGATCTGGGAAAAATGGACTGTTTATTTGAGCCATGACACCAATTAGATAAATGCCTAGCTAGATATGGGAAGATTGCGTTATATAGAACTAGATGGTATGTTTGTATGAATGTTGAATTATCTCCAGATAACTAATCAATGTAATGGTTTTTCTTTTTTTAATTTGGTAAGTGAACCACACGGTCTTATTCCAATTTTTTTTTAATTTACTTCTTTTTTTTTTTTTCCCCCCTTCTACTTATTTTTTTATTTTGATCGCTGTTTTTCTTACTTTGTTTTATTTATGGTGATGGTGTTGCACTGTTTTGAAAATATCTCTTAAAAATCAATAAACATTTAAGTGAAAAAAAAAAGAAGAGGATGTTAGGAGGTTGCAGGGTGACCTGGACAGGTTGAGTGAGTGGGCAGATGCGTGGCAGATGCAGTATAATATAGATAAATGTGATTATCCACTTTGGTGGCAAAAGCAAGAGGGCAGATTATTATCTCAATGGGGTTAGGTTAAGTAAGGGGGAGGTACAGCGAGACCTGGGTGTCCTTGTACACCGGTCACTGAAAGTTGGCGTGCAGGTACAGCAGGCAGTGAAGAAAGCTAATGGAATGTTGGCCTTCATAACAAGAGGATTTCAGTATAGGAGTAGAGAGGTTCTTCTGCAGTTGTATAGGGCTCTGGTAGACCACATCTGGAGTATTGTGCACAGTTTTGGTCTCCTAATTTGAGGAAGGACATCCTTGTGATTGAGGCAGTGCAGCGTAGGTTCACTAGATTGATCCCTGGGATGGCGGGACTGTCATATGAGGAAAGATTGAAAAGACTAGGCTTGTATTCACTGGAGTTTAGAAGGATGAGGGGGCCTGTTATAGAAACATATAAAATTATAAAAGGACTGGACAAGCTGGATGCAGGAAAAATGTTTCCAATGTTGGGCGAGTCCAAAACCAGGGGCCACAGTATTAGAATAAATGGGAGGCAATTTAAGACTGACGTGAGAAAAAACCTTTTCACCCAGAGAGTTGTGAATTTATGGAATTCCCTGCCACAGAGGGCAGTGGAGGCCAAATCACTGGATGGATTTAAGAGAGAATTAGATAGAGCTCTAGGGGCTAGTGGAGTCAAGGGATATGGGGAGAATGCAGGCACGGGTTATTGATTGGCGATGATCAGCCATGATCACAATGAATGGCTCAAAGGGTCGAATGGCCTCCTCCTGCACCTATTTTCCATGTTCTATGTTCTATGTAACTCTCTCTTGAAAACATCCAGTGAATTGGCCTCCACTGCCTTCTGTGGCAGAGAATTCCACATATTCACAACTCTCTGGATGAAAATGTTTTTCCTCATCTCAGTCTGTAATGCCCTATGCATTATTCTTAAACTGTGACCATTGGTTCTGGACTCCCCCAACATCGGGAACAGTTTTCCTGCATCTAGCCTGTTCAATCCCTTAAGAATGTTATATGTTTTTATAAGATGCCCTCTCATCCTTCTGAATTCCAATGAATATAAGCCTAGTCGATCCACTCTTTCACCATATGTCAGTCCCGCCATCCCGGGAATTAACCTGGTTAGGTTTGTATGAGTTAGTTGGTAAAATGCTGCAACTCTTTTTTGTGGATATGGATATATTCATCCCTCTCTGTAATCAGTTGGAGCATTATGTTGGTGACATGGTGCCGATTACATCTGCTGTAGAAGTTACTTCCACTATTGCTGGCATTGTTGCCTCTTTATCAATTTTAGTGTAGGCTAGAAATGGGATCTGGTCCATGTCAGCTGCTGACTCTATCAGTCTTGATGACACACAGAGTTATTTTAATAAATAACTTTACCTTGCTTCCAGGTTTTCTTAATCAAAGCCTACACATGCACTGCTTACACTCCCACAGATCAGCTAATAACTTAGCATGGTTGTTAGAGTGCTGGCTTCTGTTCATATTGTCATACACATTCTTGGCCTTGTGGAGGACAAATTAAAACTGAACAAAGTTGATAAAGTTGTCTCAAACTTCATTCAGTTCATCTGGTCATTAGACTCGTAAGAGGTGTAACCGGGGGGAAAGTTTCTGGCTTTTGCCTCTCTTTTTACATTTGATGAGGGGCTTTCTGACTGTGCATGCTTCATTATAAAACTATGTGGTGTCAGATGGTACGAGGGTGATTTTCGCTGATAATTAATGAGCACTTTCACAAGAAAACGTTTCCCTATTGGGCAGTACAGTTGCTGCCTTATAACCATATAACCAAATAACAATTACAGCACGGAAACAGGCCTGTATCTCAGCCCTTCTAGTCCATGCCGAACACTTACTCTCACCTAGTCCCATCTACCTGCACTCAGACCATAACCCTCCATTCCTTTCGCGTCCATATACCTATCCAATTTATTATCTATATTACTAAATCTCTGTTCTTGACCGCTTTTGGCCTTCTGTGCTGCGATTTCCGAGAGAACGCCGCCACCTACGGCCGTCATTTTTGGCCACCTCGCTCAGAGCCCCCCTCCGCCGCAAGTGTGCCGAGGATTTTTCGCGACGATGAAAAATTACAGAGATATTAATGATTTTACAATCTTTCCCCATTCTCTCTGCTGCCCCTGCTGGAGGGAGGGGGAGGGACTATAAAACCAGGAAGTGTTGTGCCTCAATCAGTCTCTGCAAGTGGTGTGCCTCAATCAGTCTCTGCAAGTGGCGTGCCTCAATCAGCGCTCTGAATAACACTGAACAAATGTCTCCACAGCTGTGAGTACCCATAATGAGGTTTGAAAATGAAAACATGGTTAGTTTGAGGAAAAAAGCACTGCCTGCAAATGGTTGTTTGGGTTGAAGTAAAAAGTCACCCTCCTCTCTCTCCCCTCCTCTCTCTCCCCTCCTCTCTCTCCCCTCCTCTCTCTCCCCTCCTCTCTCTCCCCTCCTCTCTCTCTCCCCTCCTCTCTCTCCCCTCCTCTCTCTGCCCTCCTCTCTCTCCCCCTCCTCTCTCTCCCCTCCTCTCACTCCCCTCCTCTCTCTCCCCTCCTCTCTCCCCTCCTCTCCCCCCCCTCTCCCCTCCTCTCTCTCCCCCTCTCTATCTCCCCTCCTCTCTCTCCCCTCCTCTCCTCTCTCCTCCCTCCTCTCTCCCCCCCACCACTCTCTCTCCCCCCCTATCCTCTCTCTTCTCTCTCTCTCCTCCCCCCTGTCTATCTCCCTTTCTCTCTCTCTCTCCCCTCCTCCGCTTCTTCCCTCCTCTCCCCCCCTCTCCTCTCACCCACCCCCTCCTCTCTCCCCCCCTCCTCTCTCACCCCCTCCTCCTCCTCTCCTCCCTCCTCTACACTCTCTCCCCCCTCTCCTCCTCCTCTTCCCCCCTCCCTCTCCTCTCCCCCCCTCTCCTCTCCCCCCCTCTCCTCTTCCCCCCCTCCTCTCCCCACCTCTCCTCCCCCCACCTCTCCTCCCCCCCATCCTCTCCCCCCTCTCCTCTCCCTCCCTCTCCTCTCCCCCTCCCTCTCCTCTTCCCCCCTCTCCTCTCCCCCCCTCTCCTCTCCCCCCCTCTCCTCTCCCCCCCCCTCTCCTCTTCCCCCCCTCTCCTCCCCCCCCCTCTCCTCCCCCCCCTCTCTCCCCCCCCTCCCTCCTCTCCCCCCCCCCTCCTCTTCCCCCCTCCCCTCCTCTCCTCCTCCCCCTCTCCTCTCCCCCTCTCCTCCCCCCCCTCCTCTACTCCTCCCCCCTCTCATCCTCCCCACCTCTCCTCCCACCCCTCTCCTCCCTCTCCTCTCCCCCCTCTCTCCCCCCTCTCCTATCCCTCCCCTCCTCTCCTCCTCTCCTCCTCCCCCCCCCCTCTCCTCCCCCCCCTCTCCTCTCCCCTCCTCTCCTCTCCTCTCCCCTCCTCTCCTCTCCTCTCCTCTCCGTCTCCTCTCCTCTCCTCTCCTCTCCTCTCTCTCCTCCCTCCTCTCTCTCCTCTCCTCTCCTCTCTCTCGTCTCCTCTCCTCTCCTCTCCTCTCCTCTCCTCTCATCTCCTCTCCTCCCTCTCCCTCCTCCTCCCTGCCTCTCCTCTTCCGTCTCCTCTCCTCCTGCCTCCTCCTCACTCTCCTCCTCCTCTCCTCTCCTCTACCTCTGCCTCGTCCTCTCCGTCTTCCTCTCCTCTCCTCTCCTCATCCTCGGTCCCCACTCCTCTCCGCTCCCCTCAATCCTCCCCTCGTCCTCTCCCCCTGCCTCTCTCTCTCTCCCCTCTTTTCTCCCTCTCCCTCCCCCCATCCCCTCCCCAACCGCCCTCCCCTAAACCACAAACCCTCCCGCCACACAACACCCCTACCCCTTCCCTCCACCCTCCCTGCTCCCACCTCTCCCCCTAGTTAAATTATAAAAACAAACCTGCCTCAACCACTTCCACTGGAAGCTCATTCCACACAGCTACCACTCTCTGAGTAAAGAAGTTCCCCCTCATGTTGCCCCTAAACTTTTGTCCCTTCATTCTCAAATCATGTCCTCTTGTTTGAATCTTCCCTACTCTCAATGGAAAAAGCTTATCCACGTCAACTCTGTCTATCCCTCTCATCAAGACCTCTATCAAGTCCCCCCTTAACCTTCTGCACTCCAAAGAATAAAGACCTATCTTGTTCAACCTTTCCAGCGCCAGAAACTCTGGTTCGAGCCTGACTACAGGTGCTGTCTGTACAGTGTTCAAAATTTATCCCCGTGACCTGTGTGGGTTTTCTTCAAGATCTTCGGTTTCCTCCCACACTCCAAAGACATACAGGTTTGTAGGGTAATTGACTTGGTCCAACTTGTCTATACCAGCCAACATATCCCATCTGCACTAGTCCCACCTGCCCGCGTTTGGTCAATGCACCAAACCTGTCCTATCCATCTACCTGTCTAACTTCTTCTTAAAGGTTGGGATAGTCCTAGCCTTTACTACCTCTTCTGATGGCTTGTTCCATATGCCCACCACCCTTTGTGTGAAAAGTTACCCCTCAGATTCCTATTAAATATTTTTCCCTTCACCTTAAACCTATGTCCTCTGGTCTGTGATTCAATTACTCTGGGCAAGAGACTCTGTGCATCTACCTGATCTATTCCTCTCACGATTTTAAATACCTCTGTAAGATCGCTACAAGGATAGAGTCCCAGCCTACTCATCCTCTCCCCATAGCTCAGACCCGCTAGTCCTGGCAATATCCTCATAAACCTTCTCTGTATCCTTTTCTGCGTGACAACATCTTTTCTATAACATGGTGCCCAGAACTGAAATCAATACTATAAATGCAACCTCAGCAATGTATTTTCAACTGCAACATGACCTCTGAACCTCTATACTCAATACACTGACTGATGAAGGCCAATGTGCCAAAAAACTTTTTGACCACCCTATCTACCTGCGACTCCACCTTCAAGAAATCATGCATCTGGAAGTCCTAGATCCCTCTGCTCTACAACACTCCCCAGAGCCCTACCAGCACCCTACCATTATGTGGTCAATCATGGCTCCTCAGTTTCATCTTAAGACTCAAATTTATCACATGTCACTTTATTTTTTTTAGGCTAAAAATAGTATTATTTCTTACTTTTTTTCTGTGGCCTAATTTCACCAACCTGACTATTTTCCTTAGCACTGATCAGCAAGTTAGAATGTAATTTTTCCGTTTTGGTACAAGAGACAATAAAATCCTCTTGACTCACTTGATGCTGTGAGCTGGTTCAGTATTCAATATCTTCACTTCTTTGTCTCTTAAACAGTGGCTGCCTGTGATCTTTTGCATCCTATTGCCTGGGCTATATTTATTTCCTTATGGCCAAGAAATATTTTTTGCACATCTAGCCAAGCTGGCCCCCAAATAAATTGGTTCAATGACCAACAAAAGGCCTGGAGGCATGACTGAAGATTATATTGGTGAAGTAAAAGATCTATCACTGTAATGGAACTTCAGAATGCTCCTAGGCCATGCATTGATTGGTTTACAAGCATATAGGTGCAAATAGGACGACAGATGGCACAATGGGCTAAGTGTTCGGCTGGCAACCGGAAGGTAGCCGGTTCGAATCCCGCTTGGAGTGCATACTGTCATTGTGTCCTTGGGCAAGACACTTCACCCACCTTTGCCTGTGTGTGAATGTGTGTGAATGTGTGTGAGTGATTGGTGGTGGTCGGAGGGGCCGTAGGCGCAGATTGGCAGCCACGCTTCCGTCAGTCTGCCCCAGGGCAGCTGTGGCTACAGAAGTGGCTTACCACCACCGAGTGTGGCTGAGGAGTGAATGAATAATGCGATGTAAAGCGCCTTGAGTATTAGAAAGGCGCTATATAAATCCCATCCATTATTATTATTAATATTCTGGGTAATTTATTTTAGTAAACAGAAGAGCTAATTATTGCAATACGAAGAAGTGCATGCAGTGTTCTGTGAACAGGGTGATGACAATAGGAATGGCAATATTTCTTTCATCAGGCCTGTGTCACATGGATACAACAGGCAGAAATCCTGCACCTGTATCAGAACAACCGTGCAATTGAACTGTGTTCATGAACGCCAATTCTCTGCGTCATTTATGATGGAAAGCCACAGCATATGTGTTTGTTAAGGCATATGAATACAGGAAGTAGCAATCCCCAGTAATCATGTTTGATGCTGCTGTTGAGCAGATGCCAATAGCCACCAATCAAAATGCCACTCTAAGGCTGGTATATGACTATATCTTGAATGGGTGGAACAAGTTGGAAGGACAATTACTTTTCTAGTTGAAAAGCCTTGACGTATATTAATTTGGTTGTTCCCAAAGCATTGCAAGCTGAAGAGTTGGTTTATCACACAGAGGTGGTGAACGCCTGGAACAAACTGCCAAGGAGGTTTGAGTTTGAGTTTAGTTTATTGTCCACCAAGCATGTACCGACCAGCGATCTCCACACATTAACACTATCCTACACGAGGGACAATTTTTTTACATTTATACCAAGCCAATTAACATTCAACCCTGTTTGCCTTTGACGCAGGTCATCGGGGAAATGTACAAACACCTTACAGACAAGCATCCATAGCCAGGATCGAACCCGGGTCTCTGGCACTGTAATCGCTATAAGGCAGCACCTCTACCGTTGCGCCACCATGTCGATCTAATACATGTGAAAGGGAATAACGTGAATAACATTTAGTGCAAGATAATATCCAGTCAATTCTGATCAAAGATAGTCCGAGGGCCTCCAATGAGACAGATAGTTTCTCAGGTCTGTTCTCCAGTTGTTGGTAAGATGTTTCAGTTGCTTGATAACAGCTTAGAAGAAACTGTCCCTGAATCTGGAGGTGTGCGTTTTCACACTCGTATATATTTTGCACAACCATACTTGATTATGCTGCTGGCCTTGCTGAGGCAACATGAGGTGTAAATGGAGTCAATAGAAAGGAGGTACACAAAAATGCTGGAGAAACTCAGCGGGTGCGGCAGCATCTATGGAGCGAAGGAAATAGGCAGCGTTTCGGGCCGAAACCCTTCTTCAGACTTCTTCTTCATCCATAGATGCTGCCGCACCCGCTGAGTTTCTCCAGCATTTTTGTCTACGTTCGATTTTCCAGCATCTGCAGTTCCTTCTTAAACACAATAGAAGGGAGATTGGTTTGTGTGATGACCTGGGCTGCATCCACAATTCTCTGCGATTTCATGCGGTCTTGGATGAAGCTGTTCATACATCATGCTGTGATGCAATCTGATAGAATACTTTCTACTGTAGAAGTTAGAGTTGTTGGGGAAGTACTGAACTTTCTCAGCCGTCTAAGAAAGTGGAGGTTTTGATGTGTTTTCTTGGCTATTGCTTCAATATGGGTGGTTCAGGTGAAATTGTTTGTGATATTTACTCCAAGATATTTGAAGCTTTCAAGCATCTCTACGTTGACACCATCAATGCACACTGGAGTATGTATCCTTTGCTTCCTGAAGTCATTTCCTTTGTCTTGCTGACATTGAGATACAAGTTGTTGTCTCAAATCCAGATCCCACGGTTATGGAGGCAGCTATGTTTACAATGCTTGAAAGGCATTTGGATAGTTTGGCACAGGCCTAAAGCAGATAAAGGAGGGTTGGACCAGCATTGTAGTAAGCATGGAAAGAGTGGGTTGGAAGGGCTGTGTCTGTACTCAACCTTTCCGCGATTCTATAATACCACTAGGCAGCTTATTGACATGATAATGAGATGACAGTGGTGCAAGTTGTGAATGCAAACCTGAACTTGACAAAGATATTGAAAACATGGTCAACATTGACTTGCCAGGATTGGAGAGACATGTATGTCATGGAATTAACCTGCGAGCCTCTTCAAAAAAAGTCTGTATTGTTGATTGAAAGTGGGAGTGGACAAGTATCTCACATTAGTTGTCACTACATGTGGTTGGAAGGGTGACAAATGAGATGTTGCACCATAACTAAATGGACCATTGATGAAGTTTGGTCCTTCACTGATCTGGCAGAAGTGCAAGCTTAGATAAATGGGCTACAGATCCATTCCACATAAGTCGGGAAATTTAAGCAGAGGAATGACATAAAACATAGCCTTACACCTCCATATTACCACCACAGTCAGTTTAGACTATGACGAAGACTTTAAAGAAGCAGCTGATGTACAGCAGATTGGACAGGCCCATGTAGCACAGAATTACAATCTATGGCAAAGGACAACAGCCAACTCCACCAATTACTCCATCTCTGCCGAAATTCTGAGAAATTACTGAGACATCCAGAGAAATGATGCAGGCAAAGTTAGGAGGGGGAACGGAGGAAAGAAGCGGAGCCAGGCAAGTGCAGGGACATTCATTGGAGTAAGAAAATGCAGTGTGATAACACCCCCTCCCATAGATGCCTCTCTGATCCTGGTAGACAGGCCAGGAGACGCCCAGCCCCAGCATCACTGGTAACGCTGGGTCCAAGTAGCTGACATCGGAATGGCCCACCTAAACCTCGTCACACTGCTCCCTGAAACCCAGGCAGTCCAGCTAGAGGGGAGAAGGTGAGTGGAGAAACAGGAGAGGAAGAAAGAAGAAAGGAGGAGGGAGGAGGGGGGGAGGGAGGGAGAGGGGGGAGGGAGGGAGAAGGAGGGAGGGAGAGAGGAAGGGAGGGAAAGTGCCTCCCTAGAACATGTGTTCACTTCTCGCAGGTTCTTGTCGCAGACGTGGCCCAAATGGACAAACCCAAGACCACCAGTGACACTGTGTTGTCATGAGTGAGCTGCCAGGAATAAGCCCTGGACAGCCAGTGTCTCTATGAGTGGCTGGGCAAGCCTGAAACAATGAATTGCTCTTCATGCCTAGAGACAACAAGACCAACAGGCAGCGGCAAATACTGAGCTGCCAAGATGAGCCTGAGAATGCCAGCGCCTCCTCTGGAGATAAGGATGAACTGCAGGGAGAAGCCTGATATTGCAATGCTTCAAGACCTGGACTGAGCTTGCGGGACAGGCCTGAGATTGCCAGCATCACCTCACACACGCCCCGACGACAAAGAGCAGTGCCCCACATGTAGTCCTGCTCTTTCTTGTCACTGTAAATATAACATATCACATGAGTTCACCCTACTGTGCGTGTCAATGTGGTAATTGCTGAGCCCAGCAGCAACCCTGATGCCAGAAACAATAATGAAAATCCAAGTCAAAATCTGAACACTGAAACGTCTCATCAGGTCATCAGCAGAGACAATGTTTATGATGGAGTGTGGACCAGTTTAGTTTAGCTTAGTTTAGTTTAGAGATACAGCACGGAAACAGGGCCTTTGGCCCACCGAGTCCGCACTGACCAGTGATCTGCACATTAACACTATCCTACACACACTAGAGGCAATTTACACTTATACCAAGCCAATTAATCTACGTACCTGTGCGTCTTTGGAGTGAGGGAGGAAACCGAAGATATTGGAGAATTCCCACACAGGTCAGGGGGAGAACATACAAACTCATTATAGACAGCACCTGTAGTCAGGATCGAACCTGGGGCTCTGGCACTGTAGGGTAGCAACTCTACCACTGCGCCACCGAGCCACCCACAGAGTTGTCAAGGTAATAATTACTGCCCATTGTTCCTTTATTCTCTTCAGCCTCCTTTTCTCTGAAATTATTTTTTACATTTTTCCCATTCTTGACATTCACATCCTTGACTTGAAATATGGCCTCTATTTCTCACAGCTTCTTGCCCTGCTAAGTACTGTACCTCCAGCATTTTCGCTTCTAACTCAAATTTCCTGCATCTGTAGTTCTTTTTCCTCCAATTAATCTGCATCGATTCCTAGTTGTGGTTGAGTTTAATCAGTACTTCAACAGATCACCCAGAAACTAAATCTTTGAGACAGCACTAGTGGTGCTGCATTGATGGCAGCCTCTGCCTACAGTCTGTCTGATTTCTGTCTTTTTAAAAAATTTTAGTCAGTTTTAAAAGTTTGTTTTGGAGATTTCTTTAGCTTTTCTATGTGGGGGAGGGGAGTAGGGTAAGGGGGAAACCGCTTCCCAGTCACATCCTGGCGAGGATGCAACTATTCTTCGAGTCGTGTCCTCGCCCCCCTCCTCGCAGCCTACCACCTGGGTTGGAGCAGCCTTTCCTGCCGGGGACCTGGACCAGAGCATCAGCAGAAGCGACACAGCGCTGGATACATCGTGGAGCGGGCGATTGCTTACCTGGGATCGCCGTTGAAGCTCCAGAGTGTTGGACCTGCTGCTTTAACATTGGAGCTGTGGTTCGTAGAGCTTCCAGCGTGGGCGGCGCTGACTTCAACATCACGGAGTCCTGGGACCCTTTGCCGAGGGCCGCCAGCGTTGAAAGTCTGCCCAGAGCAGCCTGTGGCCTTCGGGAGCCGCGGACTCCGGTAGGAGGTGACCGATTCGGATGTCCAAGCCGCTGAGGATGTCCTCCAGTCCTGACGTCGGACTTCCATCACCCTGGCGCGCGGGCCTGAACATCGGGCTGCCCGTAGTGGCGACAGCGGGGGGGGGTTCGGGAGCCCCCCGACCACGGGAGGACAACAGAGGGGGATGACTGAATTTTGGAGCCTTCCCTCACAGTGGGAAACTTTGATCCAGCTGTGTGGGGATGTCTGTGTTAAAGACTATCGTGTTCTGTGCTCTTTATTATTCGTATGGCTGTATGGCGACCACACATTTCACTGAACCAATTGGTACATGTGACAAATAAATGTATCTTGTATCTTGTAACAATTTCTCTGCAGTGATCAGGGGTGAGCCAAACAGCTAGAGTTTTCTTTGTTTAATTCAAATGTCATTTCAAAAAATGTTCTTTGATAGCCAGTTTTGATAAATATTTTGAAATTAGTTTCTCTCCTTATATTTCAAACAGACATTAAACGCTGGGGTAACGCAGCGGGTCAAACAGCATCTCTGGAGAAAAGGAATAGGTGACGTTTCGGGTCGAGACCCTTCTTCCTCTCTCACCCTGGAATCACATCATGAAATGGAAGTTTAAGATGTTCTGTAAAGTTCCAGTCTGGATGCATTTGTTTTTATTCATATGTTTTTAAAACAAATGGAAAAGTAAGCAGAGAAGAGATATTTCCTTCTGTGTGATTTCCAGGCATTTACATTTGAACAAGAAGGATAATTATCTATCTGTACGAGTACAAATTGAAGTAGATGGGGTGGGAATCATTATGAGCTGTCAAGGGCTACGTATATCTTAGTTTGCAAGAGATAAACTCATGGATATCTGCCAGCATACCAGAGCTCTTTGCTTCAGTACAGATCTGGTGAATTTGTTGAAATTCAGGCTTTGATCTTATGAGCAAACTGTTTGACTAGATCCAGGTTTCAGTGTATTCCCACTTCTGCTGCAATTGGGCCTTTTCACTTCATCAATAATACATTCAATGTTAAATCTATCTTTCCCAGGTTTAGGATAATTGGTACACTGGAGACGCATGCCATTGAAATGGTAAAGAATCGCAACAGTAATAATCCTCAAAGTACTTTGAGATATTCTTTCCAACATTCAAGTCCGGTCTAATCTTTAATTTTTAATCTCTTACTATGTTTAATATTTGTATATGATTAATACATCAATTAAAAAATTCAGACACATCTCTGGGCTGAGTAGCAGTGAAAATTATGGCTGTACTGAGAAATTCTGAGCTCTCTCCGGTGTCTGCACCATCTATAGCTTTCTTTCACAATAGACTATAGTTGGCAGTAAGAGTAGAATCTGGCTTAGGGAATTGCGTCGTTCGACAAAAACCTTCTGATTTGGAGTCTGTAAGATTCAGGTGATTAATGTTATCAGCACATCCTGCAAACCGTGGAGATGAAAGGTACCCTGTCTCCCATGAGCAATAGACTGATGCTCAATGTTTTGTACCTGACACAATCCGACATGGTCTCAGCTTGGAACTCATCCTTAATCATGTAACCTGTCCTTATATCAAGCAAGGCAATCAGATGCATTTGGATGTAGTTCTGTTAAGTGCTTCTCTCTTTTGTGAAAGCTGCAGTATTTAAGATTGTTACGAACAAGTCAAATCAGAAAGAAAAACTAATGGTTAAATCGGAAGTTAAAAGTCAAGTTAAATCAGAAAGAAAAAAAAGAGGGGCATGGTGGCGCAGCGGTAGAGTTGCTGCCTTACAGCGGCCGTGACCCGGGTTCAATCCTGACTACGGGCGCTGTCTATACGGAATTTGTACGTTCTTCCCATGACCTGTGTGGGTTTTCTCCGAGATCTTCGGTTTCCTCCCACACTCCAAAGAGTTCCAGGTTTGCCAGTTAATTGGCTTGGTATAAGTGTAAATTGTTCATCGTGTGTGTAGGATAGTATTAATGCACGGGGATCGCTGGTCAGTGTGGACTCAGTGGGCCGAAGGGCCTGTATCTCTGAAACTAAACTAAAATTAAACTAAATGGTTGTAACTTATGAGCATGTAGTGAATTTGTCATTGGAATCAGTAAACCTTTTAGTGAGAGACACATGATTGTTCAGAGTGATTAAAATCGCATCTGCAGCACACTTTTGATCAAAGCTTTGTAAACTATGACTGGATAAGCTGTGCAAATACATGCTGCACCATCATTTTGTTTGGAGAAGAAACACTACTTCATTGTGTTCAAAAAGGAAAGAAAAGGCATCTCTTCCTCAGAATAAAAAAACAAGATTTACAAAGAACTGTTGAACCTGCTTTATGACTCTAACACTTATAGGACTGTAGAACCTTTCATATGTCCTGAGAACCTCCCTCCAGTGAAAGCAGAAGTCAATTATGAGATTTCGCATCACCTTCAGTGTCGTCAGCACAGACTTTGGCTGAGGGAGTGTTTGAAGATCAAAAATTCAGACATGGCATAAAACTCGACCAGGCCTCCCTGCCAACCTTTATGATTTTCAAACATGGATCACCCACAGTACCTGCTTTATAGATCAGGCAAAGAGCTTTCTGTGGAAACCCCTCCAAGTCCACATGCACGACAAGCAAAGAAGTATCAGTGTCTTTCGCTAGGCCAGCATCCCATGCATTGCATTTCCAGTTTAGTTTAGTTTAGTTTAGTTTAGTTTAGTTTAGTTTAGTTTAGTTTAGTTTAGTTTAGTTTAGTTTACTTTAGTTTAGTTTAGTTTAGTTTAGTTTAGTTTAGTTTAGTGAAACAGCATGGAAACAGGCCCTTTGGCCCATCGAGTCCACGCCGACCAGCGACCCTCACACAGTATCCTACACACACTAGGGCCAATTTACACTTACACCAAGTCAATTAACCTACAAATCTGTACGTCTTTGGAGTGTGGGTAGAAACCGAAGACCTCGGAGAAAACCCAGGCAGTCACGGGGAGAACGTACAAGCTCCATACAGACAGCACTCGTAGTTGGGATCGAACCCGGGTCTCTGGTGCTTGCAAGTGCTGTAAGGCAGGAACTCTACCGCTGCACCACTGTGTCGCCTTAATTAGATGTAGTCAGTTCTCATGGGTTCATATGGGATTATTAGGCACGTTTAATCAGAATTTATGTGGTTAATAGTCAATAAGTGGCAAGTATAAGGAATGAGTTGCCAGTGGAGGTAGTTGAGGCACATACAGGCCATTTATGAGACTCTTGGTCAGGTACATGGATAGGACAGGTTTGGAGGGATATGGGCCAAATGTTGGCAAATGGGACCTTCTTAGATGGGGCATTTTGGTCAGCATGGATGAGCTGGGCCAAAGGGTCGGTTTCAATGCTGTATGACTTTACAACTCTCTCATATACTATCGTCCAAACATGAACCAGTCTTCAAAGCTGCCCATTGTAAGTTATTGGGGCCAATCCGGACTTGGATAAGGACATGGATATTTTAAAAGACAAATTTGCTGGCTGCAACGGAAAACCCCCCCCAATCCACAGAAAGAATCAAACCCGTCTGGCCTGTGGACTTGGACATCACACAACGGTGTAAACAGGAAAGGCTGAGATGGAGATAACGAGATTCTCTTGGATACACAAAGGAAGGAACCAAGCCTCAGCAGACGGTGGTAAACAGGCCAGCACAAGCACAATCACCATCGGGGATGATAACGATCAGGCTGAGGGATCATGACATCAGCAAACCCCTTATCATCGGAAGCCTATTGTTCATGCCAGATCGAAACTGGGAAACATCAAAAGAACCCCTTTTATCCAGAGGACCACCTGGGGGTTTCAAAGGAAGCTCAGGTATAAAAGTCGAAGTCAAGCCAGAACTCTCTCTCTCTTCCTGCTCTTCCTGCTCTGCTGGACAGCTTGTGGGCCTGCATCGACTTAGCTGTGAGTATCCTGGTGACCTGGTGAAGTTCCCGAAATAGGAGGTTGAGGGGAGAAAGGTCAAGATAAAAGTATGCTTGCAAGTAAAATTGTGTTAAAGTAAGTTTCACGACGTGCCCGATAGTTTTCGTCCATAGTCTTAGTTTAAAGCATAAGTTTAGCCACGTATTGTGTAGTGTTGGTGAGATTCGATTTCTCATTGTTTAATAAAGCCTGTAAATTTTAGACTTGCTTTGAGTCCATCTTGGTTTCTGTTTTCTCTCATCGGCACACTCTGGTCAATTCAACCTTTTATCATATCCCACCATAATTCCGAGGTCTAGAACCTAGGGGAATCCTTTTGTGGAGTAAAGGGAAACGCAAAACCCCTACACCATATGAAATTACAAGCAATTAGCAAAGATTGCAGGCTACTGCTCACAATAGGCGATCATTTGGCTTTACCTCCATCTACAATCTGGCAGATGACACCACAGTGGTGGGCCAGATCAAGAACAATGGCGAGACAGAATACAGGAAGGAGATGGTGAACGTAGTAGCATGGTGTCAGGACAATAACCTCTCTCAATGTCAACGAGACAAAGATAGTTATCGACTACAGAAGCACGGTGAAGTACATGCATCAATCACCAAGAACAGTCCTGAAATGGTAATGGTTGAGTGTTTCAGTGCCATGGCGTTTAATGTTAACAACAATCTCTCGTGGACCAACCACATTGATGCATTTTCAGTCCAGAGGAATCCACAAATATGGATTTCAGACTATCACGTCCATGCCAATCTTGATGACACTAATCTCTTTAGCTCAATACCAGGAGGTCAGAGCAAACAAATTAACGATTTCTCAAATCTCTCTTTGGAAAGAAAAGCTGGTAATGGTGTCCAGCCATAACCTCATAAGTGACAGGTAACATTCATTCCACAAAAGAACGATTCCCACAAATGAGACATCCCACTGTCTCATAAGGTCTAAAGGTCGCAAGTGATAGGAGCAGAATTAGGCCATTCGGCCCATCAAGTCGACGCCAACCAAATAATGGCTGATCTATCTCTCCCTCCTAACCCCATTCTCCTGCCTTCTCCCCATAACCTCTGACACCTGTACTAATCAAGAATCTATCTATCTCTGGTTTAAAATTATCCACTAACGTGACCTCCACAGCCTTCTGTGGCAAAGAATTCCATAGATTCACCACCCTCTGACTAAAGAAATTCCTCCTCATCTCCTTCCTAAAGGAACAGCTTTTTGAGGCTATGACCTCTAGGTACAGACTCTCCCACTGGTGGAAACATCCTCTTCAACCCATCTCTGCCTCCCCATGGCATTCAATAATATTACTATTGCTGAGTTTCCCACCGTTAATATCCAGAAGCTCTCCTGGACTAAAAACATGAATTGCAAGACGATAAGAAAAGGTATCATGTGCCACCCCAAAGCCTTCCAACAATTAAAAGGCACGTCAGGTATGTGATGAAACACTCTCCTCGTGCCTGTATGTGTGCAATTCTAACAGCTCTCAAGAAACTCAGTACCCTATAGGACAAAGGAACCCACTTGACTAACCCATTATCGATCACCCTAAATATTAACTTGCTCTATCACTGGCACACAGTGGCTATATTGTACCTTCACGTTCACAAGTTATGGGAGTAGAATTAGGCCATTCAGCCCGTCGCGTCCACTCCGCCATTCAATCATAGCTGATCTCTGCCTCCTAATCCCATTTTCCTGCCTTCTCCCCATAACCCTTGACACCCATTCTAATCAAGAATTTGTCTAGCTCTGCCTTAAAAATATCCACTGACGGCCTCCACAGTCCTCTGTGGCAATGAGTTCTACTGATTCACCACCCTCTAGCTAAAGATGTTCTTCCTCACCTCCTTTCTAAAAAGGCGCCCTTCAATTCTGAGGCTATAACCTCTGGTCGTAGACTCTCCCTCCAGTGGAAACATCCTTTCCACATCCACTCTATCTATGCCTTTCATTATTCTGTCCGTTTGGATGCTAACTGCATTTCGCTGTCTCTGTACTTGTACACTGCACAATGACAATAAAGTTTGAATCTGAATCTGAATCTAAACTCCAGCGAGTACGGGCCCAGTGCTGTCAAACGCTCATCATATGCTAACCCACTCATTCCTGGGATCATTCTTGTAAACCTCCTCTGGACCCACTCCAGAGCCAGCACATCCTTCCTCGAGATATGGGGCCCAAATCTGCTCACAATATTCCAAATGTGGCCTGTCCAGCGACTTATAGAGCCTCAGCATTACATCACCCACAAGATACAATGGAGTTACTTGCATTGGTTGCCAAAGTCGTGACCTGTACCACAAAGAAAGATGGGACGACAGATGGCACAATGGGCTAAGTGTTCGGCTGGCAACCGGAAGGTAGCCGGTTCGAATCCCGCTTGGAGTGCATACTGTCGTTGTGTCCTTGGGCAAGACACTTCACCCACCTTTGCCTGTGTGTGAATGTGTGTGAGTGATTGGTGGTGGTCGGAGGGGCCGTAGGCGCAGATTGGCAGCCACGCTTCCGTCAGTCTGCCCCAGGGCAGCTGTGGCTACAGAAGTAGCTTACCACCACCGAGTGTGACTGAGGAGTGAATGAATAATGCGATGTAAAGCGCCTTGAGTATTAGAAAGGCGCTATATAAATCCCATCCATCATTATTATTATTATTAAAGAAAGACAAGGCCTGCAGCCTAATGGATCGCCGCCAGTTTCAATTTCCCTTCCAAGTCACACAGCCTCCTAATTATGGAGGTAAATTGACAGCCTTTCAGCCCTGCTAGTTCTGAATCCATGAACTGCCCATTAGGGAGTGTTGGGTTAGGGAGTGAATTGGCAGCCATTAATACAAATGAGAATCAGTCCTTTAAACAAAACCTGTTCACATGTAACGTACAAATGGTCATCAAACAGATGCTACTGTGTAGGATTAAACTGCAAATCCTGGTTTAAACCAAAGATTAGCACAAAATGGTGGAATAACTCAGTAGGACAGGCAGCATCTCTGGAGAGAAGGAATGGGTGACGTTTCGGGTCGAGACCCATCTATTGGGTCTGCATTGATCACAGACTAGAAGTTCAGAACAAGAGATAATTTAAGAAACATATTTTGGAAACCTCCTTTATGGACACATACTAAGATACTTAATTGAAACATGTAACATCAATTGATACTTTAAGAACATTGAGCATGGAACACTCTGATTTTACACTATTGTCAATTGTTTTTAGAAAATGCTGGGAATTCTCAGCTGGTCAGGCAGCATCTGTAGGCAGATAAACAGAGTTAATATTTCTAGTTCGAGATGAAAGATCTGACCAGTGCTGCCACACCTCAAAAAAACATTTTCTTCAATAGAATCCCAAATTTCCTGGAATTTGGTGATATTTTCTAAAATTTAAAAAAATGCTTCCTGCATGCTATTTGTTGTTGGGTTTTTATTTTGCAGGCACACACGTTAACAACACAAAGATGGACAAGGCAAAACAGATCTATGTAACTACACCGTATCTGCCTGCTTCTGTTATTCATGTTCAGTGTTATGCAAGGTAACGTTCGCTGCCTCCAACGGCTTTCATTGTCTTTGTTTTTTCAACCTGCTCTCATGTGTCTCAGTCTCTGCTCTCTCCCTTCCACTCTCCCTCCCTCCCACTCTCCCTCCTTCCCTCCCTACATCTACCTCTCTCTCTCTCGCCCTCTCTCACCCTCTTTCTCTCCCTCCCTCCCTCCCTCCCCCCCTCTCTCCCCCTCCCTCTCTCTCTCTCCCTCCCCATTTCCCTCCCTTCTCTACCCCTTCCTTTTTTTCTCTCCTCTTATTCCCTCCCTCCCTCTCTCCCTCCCTCTCACTCCCCCTCCCTCTCTCTCCCTCCTTCTCCCTCTCACTCCTTCTCCCCCTCCCTCCTTCTCCCCCTCCCTCTCTCCCTCTCTCCCTCTCTCCCTCTCTCCCTCCACCCCTCCCTCTCTCCCTTTCTCCACCCCTCCCTCTCTCCCTCCCTCTCGGCCCCTTGAGCCCACCCACCTTTCTGTAAACGCAAGGCCAATCCCAATGTAACTACAATCCCACCGCACACTGGTAACTTTTCACCACTGCCTGAAAATTAATCAATGGCTCAACTTCCACTAGGAGAATTCCAAAGACTCATTGATATACGAGAATTTTCCCGAACAGCCTGTGACCCATAGCGCTGTGGCTAAAGCGCTATGTTTACAGCCCGTAGCGCTGCAGCTGGTGGTGCCATATTTTGAACCCATAGCGCTGCAGCCGACAGCTCTTTGTTTAAATTCCCATGCATTAAACTGACAGCACTCTGTTTAAACCTTTGAGTGCCAAACCAGCAGTGCTGTGTGTATTACCTATCCACCCCTTCTCGGGCCGGATGCGGAGATTTGCCGAAATTATTCCATTTCCCTAAAATTACCCGAAGACAGCCAGAATTTCCCGAATTTTTGGCAATTTCCTTCAAAGTGGAAACACTGGATCCGACAGTGTTCGATCTCAACTGTCTTCTCACAGAAATGGTCTGACTTGCTGAGAATTCCCGGCATTTTTTGTTTTTATGTTAGACATCCAGAGTGTGCGCTTTCTTTTTGATTATCGCTTACATGTATGTTTATGTTAATAGTCACTCATTGAAACTCTCAACATCAGCTCAGGGAAGGGATTAAGTGCATCACCTAATGCATAGCTGAATATATATTTCTGCCACATCACATGGATAGGACAGGTTTGTGGGGATATGGACCAACCGCGGGCAGGTGGGACTAGTGTAGCTGGGACATGTTGGCCAGTGTACGCAAGTTGGGCCGAAGGGCCTGTTTTCACAGACTGTATGACTATCACAAATGGTTAAAAGCAAATTTGTTCCGTCAGTCAATAATTTGGATGTTTGTGTATCCAAGGTACCATCTCTCAGTACTGTGGCTGGGAAGATATATTGTGAGTGTCTGGGTATTGTGCCTAGAAGCCTTCAGACCATTCACAGCAGGTGAGTATTCAATGTGCCTTGTCTATTGAAATATGCTCCCATTGTAAATATTTATCTCCACAGAGTCAATTGTCCTTACCCAAAATGTTGAAATAAACTATATCCTTTGAAACTATATTTAATCACCCATTCCTCTCTCCTGACATGCTGCCTGTCCCACTGAATTACTCCAGCATTTTGTGTCTAACTTTGATTTAAACTAGCATCTGCAGATTTTCCTACACATGTATTTAATCACCTACTACTACCTTAATGTATAAAGAGCATAAAACCTCAATGCGTAGGAAGGAACTGCAGATGCTGTTTAAACCGAAGGTAGACACAAAAAGCTGGAGCAACTCAGCGGGACAGGCAGCATCTCTGGAGAGAAGGAATGGATGACGTTTCAGGTCGAGACCCTTCTTCAGACTGAAAAGGGGTCTCGACCCGAACCGTCAGCTATTCCTTATGAAACCTCAAGTTTGAGACACTTCTGAGATTCTTCCAGAAACTTGTCTTGTTGTGTTCAAAAATAAACTGTGTACATGGACTGCTCCGGTATGTGTGTGACTCACATTCACAACAGTTGTGTGGAATTACCGCAGGTGTCTCACTTCCTCGGGGAAAATTGGTGATTGGCAATATACTAGGCTTGCCAGAAACACTTAGTTCTTGAAAAATAAATTTAAAAAAGAGACTTGTTTTAAGTAGGCTTCTGATCTGTACAACTCCCAGGCCACTATCACACTTCTATCACTGCCCAGGGCTCAATTGGATTTTTCAACATCAGGCCCCCATCCCCATCCACTGCACCTTCCCCCCTTCTCCCTAGTGGTTCCATGTGGACTTCTTTCTCCTGACAACCAGCCCCTATGTGTGCCACAACTCTTTGGGCAACACCCTGTGTCTGCACACGTCAGTGACTCTTCAGTTTGAAGAAAGGTCTCGACCCGAAACGTCACCAATTCCCTTTCTCCATAGAGCTGCCTCACCCATTGAGTTTCTCCAGCATTTTGTGTCTACCTTCGATTTTACCAGCATCTGCAGTTCGTTCTTAAACAACTCTTCTTCATTCACTCTGTTGAATTAGAGGATTTAGCAAAGGTGTCCGAGGTTTAAGGGGAGAAGGCAGGAAAATGGGATTAAGAGGGAGAGATAGATCATCCATGATTGAATAGCGGAGTAGACTTGATGGGCTGAATGGCCTAATTCTGCTCCTAGAACTTTTGAACTTCTGAACTTATTGCAGTGTCAAGACCATTCAGTGGCACTTCTTACCCCTAGCCATTAAGATCAACTAAAATTTGCTGCAACAGATTTACTACCCAAACAAACAATGGGGCCGGCACAATGGATTTAACTTCCAGGCCCAAGATTTGTACCAACTGAGCCAGCAAAATCACAAAAATAGAGGAACGTCTGAGACAGCACTCTGGAAGCAAGCTATTCTTTATGGACTGATTATGAGATACATAACAAAATAGAAATGAATGAAGTTAAAGATAGGCTAAAGTTGTGATCATTGCAGCAAACAATCACAAACCTCGTCAGGTCTGGCAGTCTGAATCAGATACTGTATTACTGGAAAGATGGAGAAAATAAAATGACTTCTTTGTAAACCAATCTGATCAAGGACTTCTTTCAAATATATATGTAAATATAAGTAGAATTCATTGCCCTTTCACAGCTGGGCAATTTCAGGACTAAAATGTCCCAGAATGTCAGTAATCAATCCCCAGAGCCTCCAAATGTCACTGGCTTCTTAGCACTGTCGAGAAATGATGGTAACCAGGTTTTCTTCTGTCTGCCGAACTTTGTAGGCATAACTCCAGTAATTTATTAACCAAGATAGTTTCCCTGTGTCACCTAATGCTGCTGCAATAAGTCTTTAGATGTAATTTTCTGTTTTCTTTCATCTGTGCTAACAATTACTTTACTTTTTCTGTTTTCTTTCAGAAATATATCTGAAGAATGTTAATTTACAAAATGCTATACAATATATTAATTGCTGAAACAAAAACCTGAAGTTTAGTAAAAGCATTAAACTATTTTCTCCACAGGTCTTTTATCTCATATATTAGATCCGGTTTGTTATTAAACAAATTTTGATGACTACTTCATGAAAAAGCAAATAAAAATGACAATGACATTTCAGTAGAATGATTCATCTATTTATCACATATTGACAATATGAAATTGCCCGTGCACAAATCATGATATCTATCTATCTATCTATCTATCTATCTATCTATCTATCTATCTATCTATCTATCTATCTATCTATCTATCTATCTATCTATCTATCTATCTGTCTATCTGTCTATCTGTCTATCTGTCTATCTATCTATCTATCTATCTATCTATCTATCTATCTATCTATCTATCTATCTATCTATCTATCTATCTATCTATCTATCTGTCTATCTGTCTATCTGTCTATCTATCTATCTATCTATCTATAAAAAATATAAGATAGACACAAATTGCTGGAGTAACTCAGCGGGACAGGCAGCATCTCTGGATAGAAGCAATGGGTGATGTTTCGGGTCGAGACCCTTCTTCAGACTCGTGAGTCTGAAGAAGGGTCTAAACCAGAAACATCACCCATTCCTTCTCTCCAGAGATGCTTCCTGTCTCTTTGAGTTACTCCAGCATTGGGGAGGGAGATTGCAACCTTCACGTGGTCCACCCTGTTTCGACTAATGCAATCAACCCGACGTGCACAAACAAATAGATCAAATAGAACAAGTTGACCTACAACTTAATGCCCCTGTTCCACTTAGGAAACCTGAACGGAAACCTCTGGAGACTTTGCGCCCCACCCAAGGTTTCTGTGTGATTCCCGGAGGTTCCCGGAGGTTTTTGTCAGTCTCCCTAATGGTCGAAAGTGGTTTCCGCTTCTTAGAAACATAGAAACATAGAAACATAGAAAATAGGTGCAGGAGTAGGCCATTCAGCCCTTTGAGCCTGCACCGCCATTCAATATGATCATGGCTGATCATCCAACTCAGTATCCTGTACCTGCCTTCTCTCCATACCCCCTGATCCCTTTAGCCACAAGGGCCACATCTAACTCCCTCTTAAATATAGCCAATGAACTGGCCTCAACTACCTTCTGTGGCAGCGAATTCCAGAGATATCTTCTATGTTCCGGCGATTATTTCAAAAAATTTGAAACCGGCCGTGACTAAAAATAGGTTGCCGTTCTAAAAATCGGTAATTTTTTAGTCGAAGCCGGTTGCGATGCAAGTTGAAGGTGGTTGCCGGAGTTTGCAGGCAGTGGAAGGTATCTGCTACCTGCAACCTCCGGCAACTATCTTCATCCTGTACCATTTATTTCCTCATTCACTCTGTCGCTTGACATTGTTTGCCTCATTTCCTGATCCCATTTCTTTTGGTTATGATTTGTTTAGTTTAGTCTAGTTTAGAGATACGGCGCAAAAACAGGCCCTTCGGCCCACTGAGGTCGCACTGACCAGTGATCTCCGCACGTCATCACTACCCTACACACACTAGGACCAATTTTACATTTACACCAAGCCAATTAACCTACAAACCTGTTCGTCTTTGAGGTGTGGGAGAAAATTGAAAATCTCGGAGAAAACCGACACAGGTCGCAAACTCCATGTAGACAGCACCCATAGTTAGGATGGAACCTGGGGCTCCGGAGCTGTAAGGCAGTAGCTCTACTGCTGCGCAACCATGCCACCAACAAGTTAGTTTCTGCTAACTTTTCAGGAAGTGTATTCCGGATGATATATTGGCACGGCTAGGGTACAGAAGTTTACTTATTTGCACACTGCTTCTTTAACCAATCATCTGAAATCTCCCGTCCTTATGGCATTAACATTGAATTCTCCCAAATTATTCCGTCTGGGGTCCTTGCGTCCTTATGGCATTAACATTGAATTCTCCCAATTTGGCTAGCCCGTGCTGTCTCCTCCCCTTCCTTAACCCTCTAGCTGTCTCCTCCCACCCTCCCATCCGCCCGCCCTCGGGCTCCTCCTCCTCCTCCCTTTTTCCTTCTTTCTTTCCCCACCCCCCATCAGTCTGAAGAAGGGTTTCGGCCCGAAACGTCGCCTATTTCCTTCGCTCCATAGATGCTGCTGCACCCGCTGAGTTTCCCCAGCAATTTTGTGTACCTTCTGAAATCTCTCTCTGTTTTTTACCACTCTGGCCATTAATGGAATTCTACTTTTGTGTCATTTAAACAAGAAACTGAATTTGCATTTTGGCCAATAGTAATAACTGTAAATGTACAGTAACACGTTATGCAATTTAGTAAGTTCCAAAACGTTGCCATCAATATTTTCTGAGACTGAACAATAAGAAGTAGAAGTTGTTTGTATTGGATTCCAATATTTTTATTGGGTGAAGTGCACCTTTGTGTTGCCCTTAAATCTGTCTTTAATTTGGGATACTTGTGGTGCTGACACTTGGGCACCTGCTGTCAACAAGGTCATCCATGAAAGGTATCCAATTAAACAGGTCAATCTTAAATTAAGCAGCACATCTCTCAGCTGTGGGTCACGGTGTTGGATACCTGCAAGCTGCCATTTTAAGAATGAGTCATATTTTATAATTGTTGCACATGCCTTTTCTGTCCTAAGGAAAAGTTTGTCCAGAATTCAGAATCCACCAAGTTCAGTTGGAGCGACAGGTAGTTGATTCAAATATTTGTGTTCCTAGATTGGACATCTGAAAGTGTCTAGGTTGAGTTTCCAGGCGACATAATTCACTGCTGGTATCACATTCTCATGTATGCTATTTCTGCGTAAGCTTCTCATAGTCAATATCATGCAAAATAAAGACATTTTTAGTTTAGTATAGTTTAGAGATACAACGAAGAAACAGGCCCTTCGGCCCGCCGAGTCCGCACCGACCAGCGATCCCTGCACATTAACACTATTCCACACACACTAGGGACAATTTACATTTATACTAAGCCAATTAACCTACAAACCTATACGTCGTTGGAGTGTGGGAGGAAACCGAAGATCTCGGAAACAACCCACGCAGCTCACGGGGAGAACGTACAAACTCAGTACAGATAACCCCCACAGTCGGGATCGAACCCGGAACTCTGGCGCTGCAAGTGCTTTAAGACACAACTCTACCGCAGCGCCCCCCCATGCCAAAATGTGCTATGCCAAGCATTTCCCGTGATCACAAAATTTTACTTTGCTAATGTTCTACTAATTTTTGCAAAAAAGGTTTTTTTGAATATTAGTTCTTTCCGGCTGTATGTCATTGGTGGCGACCAAATGAAGAATTACTTAAAACATTTAAAATTTTTGGTTCAGTCCATTTATGAGAGCGTTTTAAAATGTGGTCATGAAGTATATTTTTCTGTTTTGGAAAAAGGTGGTGTGAAGCCAATAAAAATGGACAGTTAAAAGGCGTAAAAACTGAAATAGTAGCAAACTTTCAAGTGTGTTTACATTGAAGTGGTGTCTGGTCACTTACAACACTTACAGCACAGGATGTACAGCATTTCTTAACGTGAATCACACAGCTAGGTGGTGCAACCTTTTTATGAATCTTTGGACTACAGAGAAGTATTCAGTGCACATCTCCAGCGAGTGGCATTGCTGTTCTTAATATATATTAATCACGTTGGCTTTGCAATTATGTCTAGAAGTTCCCTTTTAACAATTTTGCTCTCCCTGTTTTTAATATGTTTATTAACATTTTCCTTCAATTAGCCAGGTGACATGCCCCTGCCCCACTTAGGAAACCTGAACGGAAACCTCTGGAGACTTTGTGCCCCACCCAAGCTTTCCGTGCGGTTCCCGGAGGTTTTTTTCAGTCTCCCTACCTGCTTCCACTACCTGCAACCTCCGGCAACCACCTGCAACCTTTGGGAACCACACGGAAACCTTGGGTGGGGCGCAAAGTCTCCAGAGGTTTCCGTTCAGGTTTCCTAAGTGGGACAGGGGCATTACTTTGCAACCTGGTTGCTAGCCATCCCGTCAGTTTGGCTTATCATTGTGTAGAAAAGGAAGGGAAAATAACAATCTGCTCAAGCATTTTCAATAGCATCTCTACACACTTACAGAATACTTGAGCACTCCCTCCCCAGTTCCACCCACATTTTGTTTCCTGCTCACTTGCTCAGATCTAGCCAAACCATCAGACATTTACTGTATTGTCTGACCCAGACCAAAGCTTCAAACCAGCTATTCAATCCATTACCAATACCAATAATATGTAGGAAGGTTGTTGCTGGTTTACATTGAAGATGGACACAAAATGCTGGAGTAACTCAGCGGGGCAGGCAGCATCTCTGGATAGAAGGAATGGGTGACGTTTCGGGTCAAGATTCTTCTTCAGACTTCAAACCAATACCAATAATGTTAATGTTGCTGAATTACCCTCATCCTCCTTGGATACACACCACCATCTAAACTATTATCTATATTAGCAGTAACTTAAAATTAAAATGTTCCTATTTTTAACCAGGCATCCATTCTCCAGGATCAATTCAAACTTGTTCATAATTGTATCATTGGTTCACATCTGTGCTACTGATTTACCTTTTCTTTCCAGATTCTCTGTTCCTCCAATAGTCTATTGTCCCAGTTTTCACCATCATCGATTTCCCTGCCAACAGGTTGCTCAAATTCTATGTGGAATGCCAACAACTTTCATTTATGTGACACCTTTACAACCCAAGACTCTTAATGAGCCCTGCGAGGCATAGGGTTATGGAGTTATACAGCATGGAAACATATACTTCAACCCTACTCATCCCAGACTTCCTGAGCTAGTGCTGCATTTGCCTACATTTTGCTCATAACCCTCTTAATTTTTCTTGTCTATGAACCTACCCATATATCTTTTAAATGTTTGAATTATGGCCATTTATTCTGGTAGCTTATTCCGTGTAATAATAATAATAATGATAAATTTTATTTAATGGGCGCCTTTCAGACATCTCAAGGACACCTTACATAGTAATCGGAATAACATATAATCGGAATATAACAAGTAATAAAGACATCACAGAGACACAAATTAAAAACAGAATTCAATCCAAAAACAGAAAATCAAAAACACAGTGTGAAGAGAGAGCAGCGGCAGCCAAAGCGCGCCAGCGTCCACTCTCTCTTCACGGCAGCCATCTTGGACACAGACCTACAGGACTACAATTAGACAAAAAAAAAAAAATCATCCCCCCACAGTGGGTAGCACTGTGGGGGAAGGCACAATGTCCAGTCCCCACCCCATGGTCACCCCAAAGTCAGGCCTATTGAGGCCACCGTGTGTACCCACCGTGTGTACCCACCACCCTCTGTAAATATTTCCCGTCTCACTGTGAACCTATGCCCTCTAGCTTTAGGCTTCCCTGCCTTGGGAAGAAGACTATGATCATTCACCTTGTATGTGCCTCTCATGATTTTATAAATATCTAGAATAACATTTAATACAGTTGTTAACTGATGCATTCATGCTGCTGTTATTCATTATAAGGCGGCGCAGCGGTAGAGTTGCTGCCTTACAGTGCTTACAGCGCCAGAAATCCCGGTTCAATCCTGACTACGGGTGCTGTCTTTACGGAGTTTGTACGTTCTCCCCATGACCTGCGCGAGTTTTTTCCGAGAACTTCGGTTTCCTCCCACACTTCAAAGAAGTACAGTTTTGTAGGTTAATTGGCTTGGTGTAAAAGAAAAAAATAAATGTCCCTGGTGTGTGTCAGATAGTGTTAATGTGGGGGCTCACTGGTCGGTATCGACTCGATGGGCCAAAGGTCCTGTTTCCATGCTGTATCTCTAAACTAAACTAGAAGGTCATATCTCAGCCTCGTTCACTCCCGAGGAAAATCTGTCTATCCAATGCCTACTCATAACTGAAGCATGCTCGTTCCAAAGGCAAACTTGTGAATCCTTTCTGCATCCCTCTGGATTCGTCACATCCTCCCTCTAGGATGGTGAAGGGAACTGCAAACAATATTCCAGAACGACTGCACCATCTGCTTGTCCAGCTGTGACAGGACATCCCAAATCTTCTACTCAGTGCTCTGTCCAATGAAGGCAAACATATCATATGCCTTCTTTGCCATTTTGTCTTCCCGTGGTACCACTTTCAGGGAACTATGTGTTTGTATTCAAATGCCTATCTGTTGAACAATAGTCCCCAGGACCCTGCCATTCACTATATAGGTCGTGCCATGGTCCAACATCCCGAGATACATCATGATGCACTAGACTGCCTTTACTCACGACCTTTGCTCACTTTCCTGTTGATCTAGAGCCCATTGTAACCTTATGTGTATAAAGAACTGCATATAACCATATAACAATTACAGCACGGAAACAGGCCATCTCGACCCTTCTAGTCCGTGCTGAACACGTATTCTCCCCTAGTCCCATATACCTGCGCTCAGACCATAACCCTCCATTCCTTTCCCGTCCATATAATTATCCAATTTATTTTTAAATGATAAAAACGAACCTGCCTCCACCACCTTCACTGGAAGCTCATTCCACACAGCCACCACTCTCTGAGTAAAGAAGTTCCCCCTCATGTTACCCCTAAACTTCTGTCCCTTAATTCTCAAGTCATGTCCCCTAGCATATGCTAGTTTAAACTGAAGATGGACACAAAATGCTGGAGTGACTCAGCAGGACAGGCAACATCTCTGGAGAGAAGGAATGGGTGAACCTCTGAAGAAGGGTCTTGACCCGAAACGTCACCCATTCCTTCTCTCCAGAGATGTTGCCTGTACCATTGAGTTACTCCAGCATTTTGTGTCTATCCATTGTAAACTTAGACAATCTCTTTCACTGTCCACCATGCCACCAATGTTGATGACATCCACAAACTTATGGCTCATGCCGCCAAAATTCTATTCCAAATAATTTCTATACATGACCAACAACAGTTGTCACAGCACTGATCCCCGCAGCACACATCACAAGACTCCAAACTAAAAAACACAGTCACAGTGGCACAGCATTAGAGTTGCTGCATTACAGCAAATGCAGCGCCGGAGACCCGGTTTCGATCCCGACTACGGGTGCTGTCTGTACGGAGTCTGTACGTTCTCCCCGTGACCGCGTGGGTTTTCTCCGAGATCTTCGGTTTACTCCCACACTGCAAAGATATACAGGTTTGCAGGTTAATTGGCTTGGTAAATGTAAAAATTGTCCCTCGTGTGTGCAGGGTAGTGTTAATGTGCGGGGATCGCTGGTCAACGCGGACCAGTTGGGCCGAAGGGCCTGTTTATGTGCTGTATCTCTAAACTAATGATAGATATAGACGGTGATGTCGCGAGATATTGAACAAATGAATAAAATAATATGAGGGATGGAGAGAGAGGGGGTACATGGGTCACTTGAAGTTAGAAAAATCAACATTCGTACCACTGAGTTTTTTGCATCACCCTCTCTCTCCATCTGTCCCCCACCCAAGTCGTACCAGCTTCAGTCGTCTTGTTGAGTCTCATTGTCTGTAACTCGTTCTCACCTAGGCCACAGCTAACCTGTTACACCTTCGATCTTCCAGCATCTGCAGTTCCTTCTTGAACACACAGCCTGTTTCCTTTATCACTGTTACTTTTTAAAATATCTTTCGTTCATTTATTCTGTATCTCTCTACATCACCGTCTATATCTCTCATTTCCCTTTACCCTGACTCTCAATCTGAAGAAGGGTCTCGACCCGTAACATCACCTATTCCTTTTCACCAGAGATACTGCCTTTCCAATGAGTTACTCCAGCTTTTTATGTCTATCTTCAGCTTAAACCAGCATCTGCAGTTCCTTCCTACACATCTTTCCTACCACATTCTGACGCCTCCTGCCAAGCTAATTTTGTAACCAACTGGCTAATACATGCAGGATTCTATGCGAGCTCACCTTCTAGACAGGCCTACCATCAACAATCCCCACTTAAGTCCATAATTTCCTTTCTGCTTCCATCAATCTTCTCGGTGCTGGCTCGAAGGGCTGAATGGCTTACTCCTGCACCTATTGTCTATTGTCTATTGTCTATTGGTCATCTCTTACTAACTTCATTCAGATTTTTGAGGAGATGACATAGGTGATTGATAAAGGAAGGGCAGTGGATATTGTCTTCATGGATTTTAGTATAGCATTTGATAAAGCCATGGTAAGCTGATCCAGAAGATTAAGATGATGAGATCCATGGTGGATTGATAATTTCGATTCAGAACTGGCTTACCCATTGACAGTGAGTAATGGTGGAAGGATGTTATTCTGGCTGGAGGTCTATGATCAGTGGAGCTCTGCAGAGATCTACGCTGGGACCTCTGTTGTTTGTGATCTTATCTATATTACTAAAAGTCTGATCTTGACCGCTTCTGGCTCACTGTGCTGTGATTTCCGAGAGAACGGCGCAAACTACGGCCGTCATTTTTGGCCACCTCGCTCAGAGCCCCCCTCCGCCTTCCTGGACCAGAGGATTTCTCCCATCGACGAAAAATCAGAGATATATTAATGTTTTTAAAAACATTGCTATTCTCTCTGCTGCCCCTGCTGGTGGGAGGGGGAGGGACTATAAAACCTGGGAGTGGTGTGCCTCACTCAGTCTCTGCTAGATGGGAAGCCAGGCACTGCATGCAAATGGTTGTTTGGGGGGTTTGGGTTGAAGTAAAAAGGCATTGCATGCAAATGGTTGTTTGGGGGGTTTGGGTTGAAGTGAAAAGGCACTGCATGCAAATAGTTGTTTGTCTAAACTTGACAACTTCCTGTTTGCACTATATGGATTTTAGATAAAATGCTACCGCGTACGGCTGTGATTTTTGGCCATCTTACTCAGTCCCCCTCTGCTCATCGGGTACAGAGGATTCTTTCCATCAATGCAAAACAAAAGTCTAAATAGTGTTTAAAAAATGTTGGGAATCTCTCTCCTGTCAATCACGCCATGAAGGCCACACCTTTTCCGGTGGGAGGGGGAGGGATTATAAAACCAGGAAGTGTGCGTGTGGCTCAGTCTCTGCATAATGGGGGAGGGAGAGGTCATGACTCTGTCTGAGCTGTGAATCAACTGAACACACTGAATGTCTACTGAACTGTGAGTGTGGTGTTTTGTGTGGGTTTATGGTGGTATTTATGGTGGTTTCACCCTGTATGAAATAGTATGAAACTGCATTTGAATGTGGTGGCCTTGCACGAAATGGTATGAAACTGCATTTGAATGTGGTGTCGTTGCCCCCTGCATGAAATGGTATGAAACTGCATTTGAATTTGGTGGCCTTGCACCCTCCTTGAAATGGTATGAAACTGCACTTGAATTTGGTGGCCTTGCACCCTGCTTGAAGTGGTATGAAACGGCAATTGAATTTGGTGGCCTTGCACCCTGCTTGAAGTGGTTGGAAACTGCACTTGAATTTGGTGGCCTTGCACCCTGCTTGAAGTGGTAGGAAACTTTATATTGGAATTGGTGGAGAGGTGGAATATTGCGTCGGGGGACCAGCCCTCCCATGTGAACATGGGACCCAACGGGTCCCACTTAGTCTAGTAACTATTAAAACTCTCTTGGTTTGTTGGTTTGCAATGGATTCTATTTCGCAAATATTTGTTTAAGGCGTTTGTGGATTTACTCCTCCACCCTTTGCCATAACGGAGAATTTTTTACATATTCCTGTAGTTTTTCCTCCTCCACATTTTGTTTTGAAAATTAGAAAAAATGGTTATTAATTTCCCTGCTTTTTTAGTAAAAAACATCAAAACATTTTTAAATCAAACTGCTGCATGAGTCACAGTGCCATCTCACAGATGTCCAATCACAATGGATCTCATTTACATATGCCATCATAATGGGACAGGGGTGGGAGATTGCAACCTTCACGTGGTCCCACGAATGCAATCAACCTGGCGTGCACAATTGAATAAAATCAAACAGAGCGTTGTCCTACCCCCTTCCCTATCTACCCCCTCCCTCTCAACCCCCTCCCTCTCCACCCCATCCACTCCCCCTCCCCTCCACTCCCCCTCCCCCTCTCCCCCTCTCCTCTCCTCCTCCAACTTCTCCCCCTCCACCTCTCCCCTCCTCTTCCCCCTCTTTTCTCTCCATCCTCTTCTCTCCCCCTCCTCTCCTCCCTCCCCCTCACTCACTCCCTCCTCTCTCTCCCCCTTCTCCCCTCTACTCTCTGTCCCCTCTACTCTCTCTCTCACCCTCCCTCCCTTCCATCCCCTGCCTTTCCCCCCCTCTCCCCTTTCTCTCTCCCTTCTCTCTCTCCCCTGCACTCTCTCCCCCCTTCTCTCCCCCATCCCCCCCCCTTCTCTCCCCCCTCTCTCTACCTCCTCTCTCTACCCCTCCTCTCTCTCTCCCTCTTCTCTCTCCCTCTCCTCTCTCTCCCCATCCATACTCTCTCCACCTCCCCCCTCTCCCCTCCCATCTCCCCTCATCTCTACCACCCTCTCTCCTCCCTCCTCTCCCCCCCTCTCCACCCTCCCCTCTCCCCCCTCTCCACCCTCCCCTTTCCCCCCCCCTCCACCCTCCCCTCCTCTCCCCTCCACCTCTCCCCTCCTCTTCTCTCCCCCTCCACCTCTCCCCCTCCTCTTCTCTCCCTTCTCCAACTCTCCCCCTCCTCTTCCTCCCCTCCCCATCATCTGCTCTCTCCCTTCCCCCCTCTCCTCCCCTCTCTCCCTTCCCCCTCTCTCCTCCCCCTCTATCCTCCCCACTCTCTCCTCACCCCTCTCTCCTCACCCCTCTCACCTCCCCCTCTCCATCTCCCCCTCTCCCCATCTCCTCCCCCTCCTCCCTCTTCTCTCCCCCTCCTCTTTCCTCCCTCCCTCCTCCTCCTCCCTCCCCCCTCTCACCGCCTCATTCTGTCATATGTTGACAGAATGGAGTGACTAGGCTTGTATACACGTGAATTTAGGATGAGAGGATACCTTATAGAAACATATAACATTTTTAAGGGATTGGACACGCTAGATGCAGCAAACATGTTCCCGATGTTGGGGGAGTCCAGAACGAGGGGCACGATTTAAAAATAAGGCATAGGCCTTTTAGAACTGAGATGATGAAACATTTTTTCATCCAGAAGGTTGTGAATTTGTGGACTTTTCTGCCTCATAAGGCAGTGGAGGCCGATTCATTGGATGCATTCAAATGAGAGTTAGATGGAGTTCTTATGGCTAGTGGAATGTAGGGGTATGCGGAGAAGGCAGGA